>NC_037673.1:131188176-131324019 GCF_003255815.1 Theropithecus gelada | reverse complement strand
AAAAAAAAAAAAAAAAAAAAAAAAAAAAAGAAATATATTTCATAAGGCTATAGTTGCCATAGATAGCAATTCCTCTGATGGATTTGGGCAAAATAAACTGAAAACCTTTTGGAAATGATTTACCATTCTAGATGACTTTTAAAATATTTGTGATTCATGGGAGATGGTCAAAATATCAACATTAACAGGCATTTGGAATAAGCTGACTCCAACCCTCATGGATGACGTTGAGGAGTTCAAGACTTCAATGGAGGGTGGAATTGCAGATGTGATAGAAATAGCAAGAAAACTAGGATTAGAAGTGGAGTCTGAAGATAGGACTGAATTGCTACAATCTCATGATAAAACTTGAAGAGATGAGGAGTTGCTTTTTATGGATAAAAAAAGAAAGTAGTTTTTTGAGATGGAATCTACGCCTGGTGAAGATGCTGTGAACACTGTTGAAATGACGACAAAGGATTTACAATATTCCATAAACTTAGCTGATAATGCAGTCGCAGGGTTTGAGAGGATTGACTCCAAATTTGAAAGAAATTCTACTGTGGGTAAAATGCTATCAAACAGCATTGCATGCTACAGAGAATTCTTTTGTGAAAGAAGAATCAATCAGTGTGGCAAACTTCAATGTTGTCTTAAGAAACTGTGGGCCACAGGCCAGGCGTGGTGGCTCCTGCCTGTAATCCCAGCACTTTGGAAGGCCAAGGTGGGCAGATCACTTGAGGTCAGGAGTTCGAGACCAGCCTGGCCAACATGGTGAAACCCTGTCTCTACTAAAAATACAAAAATCAGCTGGGTATGTGGTGCACACCTCTAATCCCAGCTACTTGGCGAGAGGTTGCAGTGGGAAAATAGCTCGAACCTGGTAGACGGAGGTTGCAGTGAGCTGAGATCAGGCCACTGCACTCCCGCCTGGGTGACACAGTGAGACTCCATCTCAAAAAAAAAAAAAGAAAAGAAAAAGAAAAAGAAAGAGAGAAACTGTGGACCAGGCATGGTGGTTCACAACTCACAACACTTTGAGAAGCCAAGACAGGAGGATCACTTGAACCCAGGAGTTTGCGACCAGCTTATGCAACATAGTTTGACCTCATCTCTACAGAAAAAAGAAAAAAATTAGCCAGGTATGGTGGCACATGCCTGTATTCCCAGCTACTCGGGAGGCTGAGCTGGGAGGATCACTTGAGCCTGGGAGGTCAAAGCTGCAGTGAGCCATGGTCTCACCACTGCACTCCAGCCTGGGTGACAGAGCAATACTCTTGTCTCAAAGAAATTGCCAGAGCCACCCCAACCCTCAGTAACTACCATCCTGATCAGTCAGCAGCCATCAACATCAAGGCAAGACCCTCTACCAGCAAAAAGATTACAACTCACTGAAGGCTCAAGTGATCGTTAGCATTTTTTAGCAGTATTTTTAAATTAAGGTATATACATTTTTTAAACATAATGCTACTGCATACTTAATAAACTACAATATAGTATGACTTCTGTATGCACTGGGAAACCAAAAAACTCATGTGATTTGCTACACTTCGATATTTGCTTTATCACAGTGGTCTGGAACCAAACCTGCAGTATCTTTGAGGAATGCCTGCACTAAGTACTCACAGGGTCCGGGCAATTGCCCCCACCTTTGAATTGTGCATCTCAAACCATCTAAAATGGAATTATTAGAGGACTATGATCTCAGATTCAAACTATCATCTCAGCAGAGCTAAGTCTGAACTAAGCAGTCATATCGATGTATTTGGCCAAAGGTTAGATCAATTAAAGAGCACACTGTTCTAGCAAGCCGCAGTGTCTCACATCTGTAATCCCAACACTCTGGGAGGCCAAAGTGGGCAAATCAGTTGAAGTCAGGAGTTTGAGACCAGCCTGGCCAACATGGTAAAACCTCATTTCCACTAAAAATACAAAAATTAGCCAGGCGTGGTGGCATGTGCCCATAATCCCAGCTACTCGGGAGGCTGAGGCAGTAGAACCACTTGAACCCGGGAGGCAGAGGTCGTAGTGAACCCAGATCCTCCCATTGCACTCAAGCCTGGGTGACAGAGAGAGACTCTGTCTCAAAAAAAGAAAAAGAGTACACCATCCCTGCCACCACCTGTTTAATCCATAACTCAGATTGTTTAAACTGCTCTCCCCAGTCATGTGAGTGACACCTGTGAGAGTCCCACAGACCACAGCATCTACAGGCACTCAAGAGTGGATGCAAAGCCAGCGCCAAGCAGTGCCCTTGGAGGAGCTTTGTGCACTAAAGGTGCTGTGCCCTCATTGACAACAAGCAATCACAGCTCTTAGAGTCAGGATTTACCTGTCTTACATAAGCAGTGTGAATGCATCCTACCCTTCTGTTTTCGGAACCACCCCACAGAAACTGTCAGTCATTGATGAAAGAGAAACTTTTCATCAATATAACATATTTTCCAGGGGCATTACTAAATAATGGCAAATTATTTTACTAATCCAGATATGTTTAAGTTGCCTGTATAATAAATAAATACTTCATTTAGAAGAAGAAAAATGGCCGGGCATGGTGGCTCATGCCTGTAGTTCCAGCACTTTGGGAAGCCGAGGTGGCTGGATTACCTGAGGTCAGGAGTTTGAGACCAGCGTGGCCAACATGGTGAAACCCATTTCTACTAAAAATACAAAATTAGCCAGACATGGTGGTGCATGCTTGTAATCCCAGCTATACGGGAGACTGAGGCAGGAAAATCATTTGAACTCAGGAGGTGGAAGTTGCAGTGAGCCAAGATCATGCCATTGCACTCCAGCCTAGGTGACAAGATCAAAACTCTGTCTCAAAAAGAAAAAAAATGCTATGATTTTGGTGCCAAGCAACGATCTGTCCACTGGGATTTTTATCGTGAGGTTTGGTGGTGGGACTGGCCCAAAGATAACTAGGTTTAGGCCACCTGAAAAGCATAATCAACACTAGTTGATATCTCCTCGTTTCCGTATAAACATCACAGAGGGCAAAGTCGATTTTCACTAAAGCAGCCATTAAATGCTATCTCGCTTACAATATGATCAAGATCATGACTTTCCATTTCAAAGTTGATAGGGTATTAATCATAAAATAAATGTACTGAAAAGGAGAAAAGCACTAAATAATGTTTCCTTACCTGTGACATATTTAAAATTTTCAGAGTGAAATTTTCTAATCCAGTAATGTTTCTCTCCTCACAGTTCACCTTTGGGGATTTCAGACTTTCAGTGTTATTGGAGTCCTCTGTCGGGGCTGCGTCCGATTCCGCCACTTCTGGCTCTGTGTAATACTCCTCTTCTCTATCCGGGAAGTGTGCTCCAGCACCATCCAAAGAGAAAAGGCTCTCTCGGAGGTTGCACCTTGAGTCCTCCTCTCCTCCAGTGCCACAGGTGCCGCCGCTAGGCTCTGAACTCACTTTGTCCTCAGCTTCCCCAGGAATCACAGACAGCATCACCATGTGATCGCCTTGAGTGTCCAGCCCCAGCACCGCATTGGCCTCTTCTGCCGCCCTGTCCTGGCCCATCGGGTCATGTAGGAGCTCCTCCTCACCCAGGTACACAGCCCCCACCTGAAGAGGGTGAGCAGGCTGCTCCTCTGCCCATAAGCGACCACTTTCCTCTGCAACTAAAACATGCCAGCACATTCAGAGTCACACTTGACTTCAAAACAAATGAACCCCAAAGAATTATAGTTCCCCTCTAACATGAAATTTTCCCCTCTGGAGACAAAAAGGTCTCCTTTCGTTAAACTATCAGAGAGCTACCCACCATTTCCCAGGTTAGGAAGAAGGTCACGAGCAGGTACTATTAATAGATTAATGAATGTCAAAGAAGGCCAGGCACGGTGGCTCACGCCTGTAATCCTAGCACTTTGGGAGGTCCCAAGGCAGGCGGATCACTTGAAGTCAGGACTTCAAGACTAGCTTGGCCAACATGGGGAAACCCTGTCTCTATTAAAAATGCAAAAATTAGCTGGGCATGGTGGCAGGCACCTGTAATCCCAGCTACTAGGGAGGCTGAGGTAAGGGGATTGCTTGAACCTAGGAGGTGGAGGTTGCAGTGAGCCAAGACTGTGCCACTGCACTCCAGTCTGGGTGACAGAGAAAGACTCCGTCTCAAAAAACAAACAAACAAACAAAATAATGAATGTCAAATAATAGACACACAGCTCTGCCCTAAACTTGCTGCTTGCCATGTGGATCATAGCCAAAAACATCCCAGTTAGATATCTAATTAGGAAAATAGAATATAAACACTTACATTTTTTGATAAGATTTTCATTTGTTTGATAGTATCCAAGAAAATGATCATAGTTTTATGCAAGATTCTACTAGAGCAAAGCATCTTTGCACACATTATAACCGTTCTGTGAGATGGGCAAGACAAGGGTTATCAAGCTCACTGAACAGGTAACTAGGCAAGGCACAGAGAGGCTCAGCACAGTGTCTGATGGCACACAGATAGTAAGCAGCAAAGCCAAGTCTGGGAGCAAAGTCTTCTGGCTGCTACTCCAGAACGAGCCGTAGGCCCCCTGCCATGATACCTCAGGGATGCTGAGCCACAGTGCCTGAAGAACTGCTCAAGCTACACAGCAGCTCCTTCCTGAGGTAGCCTCTGACAACTGGACTCTGCTCTCCTGCCTGCTACCCTTGGGAGTGCTGGGAGATGGGTTTGGCAGCAGCAGGAGGAAGAAGAGGACTTTCTCCCACTTTGGAGCTAGAAGGTGGATCTTGAGCATAATGATCAGATAAGGGAAGAGTCCCAGGCAGTCGCATGCATCCATTTACCCATCTCCACTCAGCTCTGTAGCAATGCCTCCTGCCCTCCAACTCTTATCAACTCAACACCAGCTGCCAGACTTTGTGCCGGGGACCAACCAGCAGAAACCAATGAGGCCAGCAGCCCTCAGGAAACCTCACCATGTGGTTAGGAAACCACCGGCTGGGTGATGGGCTCTGCGTGCCAAGAGCATGTCACTGGAGTGTCAGTGACCAACTGACTTCAAAGTTGGGAAGGTCTGGGGGCTTCCTAAGGTATGACATTTGTATAAGATCTCAAAGAATATCCCTGTAGAGTTTTTTGTTGTTGCTGATGCATAATAGATGTACATAGTTTCAAAGCACATGTGATAATCAATATATTCATGCAATTTGTAAAGATCAGATCCATGCATTGGGGATATCCATCACCTTAAATATTTGTCTTTTCTTCATGCTAGAATCATTCAAATTCTTCTCTTCTAGCTATTTTGAAATATACAATAGGCTATTATGAGCTACAGTTACCCAACGGATCTACCTCGCACTAGGGCATAGAGCTCTGTGGATTCATTCAGAGATTCAAAAACATTATCTGGGAATTCTGCTTCTGGCCAAGATGGAATAACAAGAACCAGATTTACCTTCCCTACTGAAACAACCAAATAAACAGATAATATATATAAAACAACAGTTTCAGGAAATTAGTTATCAGGCAACAGAGGATAGTGACATCCGAGAAACAGGCGACAAATGAAGAGAACCCTACAACTGCTCCAACTTACTGCCTTGACGGCGTTCCCACTGTGGCTCAAGGAGGGGAAATCCCGGCAGAGCCCAGCAGACTCTCCCAGTTGAAGCGATGGAGCTAACAGTCCAAGGAGACCAAGAAGCAATAGTTTGCAAAACAGAATACTGCAGATGAGAGAGCTATATATAGAGAGGGGACTCCAGAGATCTGTAGAGGACCCCTGCTAAGTATACAGCAGGGTACTGGTCAGCACATGCATGTGAGTAAACTACCCAATGCCAGAGAAAGAACTATCAGAAAGGATGAGAAGGAACAGTATCCAACATTCACTCAGAGCAGGGAATGGTACCTCTTCTTACCAGCTAGACTGGAAAACTTCATAATTCACAGGGCACTGAGTAGAGTATACAAAAGGCCCTGCCTCAGTAGTGGGACACTATTAACCCTAAAGAAAATACAGCTTGCTTGCTTAAAAGCAAAACCTGAAAGAATCAAGCTGTTCTCAAGTAACTTAATTGTACCCCAGAACAAAGCTCGAGAATATATATAGGGGGCCAGGCACGGTGGCTCACGCCTGTAGTCCCAGCAATTTGGGAGGCCAAGATGCGTGGATCACCTGAGGTCAGGAGTTTGAGACCAGCTTGACCAACATGGTGAAACTCCGTCTGACCAACATGGTGAAACCCCGTCTCTAATAAAATATTAAAAATTAGCCATGCGTGGTGGCGGGCACCTGTAATTTCAGCTACTCAGGACGCTAAGGCAGGAGAATCGCTTGAACCCAGGAGGTGGAGGTTGCAGTGAGCAGAGATCGTGCCATTGCACTCCAGCCTGGACAGCAAGAGCAAAACTCTGTCTCAGAGGAAAAAAAAAGAATATGTATAGGGAATCTAAAATATCCAGCATTCAAGAAAGTAAAATTCATGCCTGGCATCCAATAAAAACTTATCAGACATATAAAGAAGCAGGCAAATAGGACACATAATGAGAAAAATCAATCAACACTGACCCAGAACTTGCACCCATGTCAGAATTAGCAGACGAGGATATTAAAACAATAATTATAACTGTATTACATTCAAAAAGTAAAGTAGATATCAAGATATAAGATATTAAAAAATATAAAATCTACCTGGGAGGCAGAGGTTGCAGTGAGCCGAGATCAAGCCATCGCACTCCAGCCTGGGCAAAAGAGTGAGACCCTGTCTCAAAAAAATAACTAAATAAAAATAAAAACCATCAAACTGTACCTTTTTTTTTTCTTTTTGAGGCTGAGTCTCGCTCTGTTGCCCAGGTTGGAGTGCAGTGGCATGATCTCAGCTCACTGCAGCCTCCGCCTCCCAGGTTCAAGCAATTCTCCCACCTCAGCCTCCCAAGTAGCTAGGATTACAGGCGTGAGCCACTGCACCCGGCTAATTATTATGTATTTTTGCTAGAGACGGGATTTTGCCATGTTGGCCAGGCTGGTCTCAAACTCCTGGCCTCAAGTGATCTACCCGCCTCAGCCTCCCAAATTCTGGGATTATAGGCACGATCCACTGCGCCCATCCCAAATCATACTTTTAAAGATGTAAACTACAGTAACTACATTGTCTGAGATGAAAACTGCACTGTATGAGATTAATGGCAAATTAGACAATGCAGAAGAAAATAGTCAACTTGAAGACAGCAATAGAACCTATCCAAAATGAAACACACAGGAAAAAAAAAGAATGGAAAGAAATTAAGAGCATCAGTGGGCTGTAGGACAATTTCAAGTGGCCTAATGTACAGATAACTGGAGTACTGGCAAGAGAATAGAATGGAGGAACAGAAAAATATTTGAAGAAATCATAGCCAAAAACTTTCCAAACTTGGTAAAAACTATAAATCCACAGATCCAAGAAACTCAACAAAACCCAAACTCAATGAACTACAACAAAGCACATCACAATCAAATTGCTCAAAACCAGTTACAAAGAAAAAAATCTTAAAAGCAGCCAGAGGGGGGCAAAAAAAAACATCATGTAGCGAGGAACAAAGGACAACAACAGGTTTCTCACTGGAACAAAGGACAACAACAGGTTTCTCACTGAAAACAAAGCAAGCCAGAGCGGCATCTCTGACTACAAAAACTACAATGTCTGAGATGAAAAAAAAACTGCACTGCATGAGATTAATGGCAAATTAGACATCAGAGAAGAAAAATCCTATAAATCTAGAATTCTGTATACGGAAAAAATATCTTTCAAAAACAAAGGTGGCATACATCAGTAATCCCAGCTACTCAGGAGGCTGAGGCAGGAGAATCACTTAGACCCAGGAGACAGAGGTTGCAGTGAGCCGAGAGATTGTGCCACTGCACTCCAGCTGGGGCAACAGAGTGAGACTCCGTCTCAAAAAAAAAAAAAGAAAAAAAAAAATTCTTTTGGCTGGGCACAGTGGCTCACGCCTGTAATCCCAGCACTTTGGGAGACCGAGGTGGGTGGATCACTTGAGGTCAGGAGTTCCAGAACAGCCTAGCCAACATGGTGAAACCCCATATCTACTAACAATACAAAAAAAAATTAGCCAGGCATAGTAGCGGGCACCTGTAATCCCAACTACTTGGGAGGCTGAGTCAAGAGAATCGCTTCAACCGGGGAGGCAGAGGTTGCAGTGACCTGAGATAGTGCCACTGCACTCCAACCTGCGCTACAGGCGAGACTCCATCTCAAAAAAAAAAAAAAAAAAAAAGGTGAAATAAATACTTCTTCACGTCTTCAGACATACAAAAGCTGAAAGAATTCATTACCAGCAAACCCAAAAATCTTCAAGAATCTTCAATCTTCAATCTTGTCGTTTACCAGCAAACGACAAAAATCTTCAAGGAAGTCCTTCAAGCAGAAGAAAAATGTTAACAGTTGGAAATATGGATCCACATAAAGAAATAGAGAACCCAAAATGGTAACTACATGGATAAATATACACAATTCTTTCCAAAAATCTAGCTACAAAGGAGGGGAGGAAGGTAGGGTAGATTCGCTACAGGCAGGGAAGACTAAGCGAGGTTTCTATTTCGGTATTCGGAACATAGGAGCAATTTGAGGATACACAAAGCGGATGAGAAAGCAGGTAAGAAGGGGCCGGGTGCGGTGACTCACGCCAGTAATCCCAGTACTTTGGGAGGCCAAGGAGGGCGGATCCCTTGAGGTCAGGAGTTCGAGACCAGCTTGGCCAACATGGTGAAACCCCATCTGTACTAAAAATACAAAAATTAGCCAGGCATAGTGGCATGCACCTGTAATCCCAGCTACTTGGGAGGCTGAGGCAGGAGACTTGAACTTGGGAGGCTGAGGCTGCAGTGAGCTGAGAATCACACCACTGCACTCCACCTGGGCAACAGAGCGAGACTCTGTATCCAAAAAAAAGAAAGCAGGTAAGAAGGGAGAGGTGGCAATGGAGGTTACATAGGACAGAGTTTAGGACTTGGGCAGCAAAGTGAGTCTTTAGCAGAAGGTCAAGCACTTCTGTGACTACAATCCAGAGAAAGGGCTGGGTGCCTGGGAAGGGAGCTTTGCCAATTCGGTGGAGGGGCGGGATCACATTGGCGGTATTTCTATAGCCTTTTATTTCTGTAGCCTTTGGTTAATGAGTGTGTATTGCCTGTATGATCAGAAGAAAAAACAAACACACATGTTTTCTGTGTCATCCACAAGACAAAGCAGGAAATGAAGCCAGAGAGGCTAAGAGTCTGGAAAAGAAAGGATGCCAGGTTTGGGGTCCAACCCTACTCCCAAACACGGCAGCTCTACAGATTTGCTCTTGCTACCTAGTCAACGTTCTAGGTTCCACAAGTAAATGAAGAATGCCAAAACGAAGAACCTCAAGAGAAAAAAATCAGGGCACAAGTTATAATCTGGTTCTGTCTGATCACCCTCAGATAGCCCCTGCACAAAATCAAAATGGAGTGTAAGTGGTGCATGGAGCTGGTATTTTAAGTTCAAGAGTGTTGTCCCCTCCATCCCCCTGCACCTTGTAAAAATATTTAAGTACATAGTACAGATTAGGAACAAAAAAACTTACACCTTCAGGTACCAGTGTTTTCATTTAGGAATTAGGAAGCAAAGAAACACTGAATTATTCCACAAGAAGATAAAAATGTCATACTATATGACAGCCATTGAACCCTCCCATGCTAATGTGCCTTTCTTTTTTGTTTTTTCTTTGAGACGGAGTCTTGCTCTGTTGCCCAGGCTGGAGCGCGGTGGCATGATCTCAGCTCACTGCAGCCTCCATCTCCCGGGTTGAAGCGATTCTCCTGCCTCAGCCTCCCAAAGAGCTGGGATTACAGATGCGCACCACCACACCCGGCTACTTTTTTTATTTTTAGTAGAGATGGGGTTTCACCATGTTGGCCAGACTGGTCTCACACTTTTGGCCTCAAATAATCCACCCACCTTGGCCTCCCAATGTGCTGGAACTACAGGCGTGAGTCACTGCGCCCAACTGGTAATGTGCCTTTTAAGAGACTGCAGTTTGAGCTATACATAAAGTGATAATTATTGCACCACTGGCAGCAAAGAAGTTGTCTGGACAAGTGTGAGGGCACCATGCCAACTCTGCCAGGGAGCCCTAGCCTAGGTCAGCACCTTCACACCCTTCCAGCTTTTCTCAGAAGGCTCTTTACCAGCTGCAGGTGTTTTCACAATGGCTTCTCGCAGGAAAGCCAAATGAGGAGGGACCAAAAACAGCCAGGGGTTGGAGGGACAGCAATCCATATTTTCCATAGGCAATACTGTGTGCTCATTTAGCAAATGGAGACAATACCACCAGGATGTAGAAAATTCCAAGGCTACTGTGAAGATTAAATGAGAAAAGATGTGTATGGTTCCTGTAGGTTAAGCACTCCATAAATGGCTGTGGTGATGATGATGATGACGACGACGACTGGTGCTTACAATTCAAAGAGATGGAAAGGCACAATAACACAATAACTAAGTTCTATTAATTCACCTGCAGGCCAGGCTTGCTGGTTCATACCTGTAATCCTAACACTTTGGGAGGCCAAGGCGGGCAGATCACTTGAGGTCAGGAGTTCGAGACCAGCCTGGCCAACATGGTGAAACCCCATCTCTACTAAAAAATACAAAAATTAGGCCGGGCGCGGTGGCTCACGCCTGTAATACCAGCACTTTGGGAGGCCAAGGCGGGCAGATCACCTGAGGTCAGGAGTTCGAGACCAGCCTGGCCAACATGGTGAAACCCCATCTCTACTAAAAATACCAAAAATTAGCCAGGCATAGTGACAGGCGCCTGTAATCCTAGCTACTCAGGAGGCTGAGACAGAAGAATCACTTGAACGCAGGAGGCGGAGGTTGCAGTGAGCCAAGATCGTGCCATTGCACTCCAGGCTGAGCAACAAGAGCAAAACTCCATCTCAAAAAAAAAAAAAAAAAAAAAATCAGCCAGGCATGGTGGTGCATGCCTGTAATCCCAGCTACTTGGGAGGCTGACGCAGGAGAATCATTTGAACCCAGGAGGTGGAGGTTGCAGTGAGCCGAGATGGTGTCACTGCACTCCAGCCTGAGCGACAAGAGTGAGACTCTGTCTCAAAAAAAAAAAAAATTTACCTGCTAAACACATTCACAATCCATCTACTTTCCCCATCCCGACTAACACTTCTCAGCAAAGGCCACAGCCAGCTCTCGTCTGGGTAACTGCTGTAGCCAGCTAAACTGTTCTCCCTGGTCAGCCTGCTATCCCCACTCCAGACCCTGATCTTCACAGCAATACAAGTGAAACTGAAAGATAAAAGGCATATCTGATCATGTCACTCCCTTGCTAAAACTCTTTCAGCAGCTTCCCCCACCCTGTGAATGCATCTGCATTCTGTAGCAGAGCTACCAGGCCCCAGTGTGGCCTCTATCTGCACTCTCACCTGTGGCCATCAGATCTCTCTAGTCCCTGATCATTTATACTCCCCCTATCCCCACCTGCCTTAGAGCCTTCCTGAGGGTTGTTTCTCTGCTGGGAAGCGTCCTCCTGCTTAATCCTTCATCCTCCTCATTCAGATCTCACCCTAAATGTCACCTCTGTAAGGACACATTCCCTGACCCTCAGATCAGGGTGGGAGGTCTCCCATTACAGCTCCCAAAAATGCCCTGGGACTCTCCTTGATGCATTTCTCAGTCTTGCAATTTTCTTAGTAATTTGTAGTTATTTAGTGGCTACCTTCCCCAAAGGCCTGCTGCTCTGACTCACCACTGGATCCCCAGTGCCCAGCATCTGCTAGCTGACTGCCTAGGTTAGACTGGCATAGGGGTATTGAAGCCAGGAGTGTGCTTCCATTCCTAGACACCTGGATAGCATTGCTACCTCCAGGTTGTTTAGTCTCTCAGGGCCTCAGCATCTGAGGCTAACATAGTCTGCCTGTGGCATCCTCTGCTAAAAAAAAAAACAAAAAAACAAAAAAACAAACAAACAAAAAAAACACACACACACACACCCCTTATATTTTCAGCTACTCTGAGAAGAAATCAGCAGGTGAAGTTCCTTCTGTCTTCACCCCATTCATGGCCTGACCATGATGACCAAAGACCCAAGCTGAACCCTGAATCAGCCAGGGTTCTGCCAGGAAGCAGAACATTTAACTTGGGCAAGTTGAGGAGAGTTTAATGAAGGGACCACTAATGTGTAGGCTGGGTGGAGAGAAATGAAAAGCAATGGTAAGGAACTCCAAGGCCAATAACAGGAGAGGGGGAGCCAGTTACCACTCACAGAGCTTAAGAGTCCAGAGAGAGAAGTAGTCACAAAACCTTGAAACATCAAGGGTAACACAGAGGGCAGCTTTCTAGAATTCAATGCCTTCCACTGGGGGCAAAGCCAGCCTGCAATAACCTCTCAGGGAGGGAGTGGAGAGCATCAATACCCTGACCTCACTCTCCCCTCATTCCAACGCAATGGAAGCAAGACAGTAGGACAGTTGGTATTTATTCCACACAGGACAGCCACACAGGGCACAGAGCAGGGTGGAGGGGCTGAAACAGAAGCTATCCAACACATGCCATCACCTCTGTGAGGCTGGCAGTTGAGTGTAGTGAAAATGCAGAGGTTGGGCTCTGAAGTCAGGCAGACATGGGCTTGAATCAACGCTCCTCAACTTCTGGCTGTATGACCTTGTCAAAGGACTTACTGGCTCTGAGTCTCAGTTGACTTCTATAAAATGAGAACAATAACATCTACTGCATATGCGTTTAAAAATTACTAAGGCCAAGCACAGTGGCTCAAGCCTATAAACCCAGTACTCTGGAAGGCCGAGGCGGGTGGATCACCTGAGGTCAGGAGTTCGAGACCAGCCTGGCCAACATGGTGGAACATCATCTCTACTAAAAATACAAAAATTAGCTGGGCGTGGTGGCAGACGCCTGTAATCCCAGCTACTCGGGAGGCTGAGACACGAGAATCGCTTGAACCCAGGAGTCAGAGGTTGCAATGAGCCGAGATGGCGCCACTGCACTCCAGCCTGGGCAACAGAGCCAGACTCCACCTCAAAAAATAAAAAATAAATAAAAATGGCCGGGCGCGGTGGCTCAAGCCTGTAATCCCAGCACTTTGGGAGGCCGAGATGGGCGGATCACGAGGTCAGGAGATCGAGACCATCCTGGCTAACACGGTGAAACCCCGTCTCTACTAAAAAATACAAAAAAACTAGCCGGGCGAGGTGGCGAGCGCCTGTAGTCCCAGCTGCTCGGGAGGCTGAGGCAGGAGAATGGCGTGAACCCGGGAGGCGGAGCTTGCAGTGAGCTGAGATCCGGCCACTGCACTCCAGCCTGGGCGACAGAGCAAGACTCCGTCTCAAAAAAAATAAAAATAAAAAAAATAAATAAATAAATAAAAATAAAAATAAAAATTACATAAACCGGGAGCAGTGGCTCACACCTGTAATCCCAGCACCTTGGGAAACAGGTGGGAGGATCACTTAAGCCCAGGAGTTCAAGGCTGCAGCGAGCCATGATCGGCCACTGCACTCCAGCCTGGGCAACAGAGCAAGCCTTCATCTCTTAAAAAAACAAAAACAAAACAGTAAAGATTCCAAAAGATGATGCCTGTAAAGCACTGAGCACAGCACCTGGTACCCAGTGAGTGCTTTCATTCATGGTAATTGTGTTACTACGACTCACCCTTCTCCACAACCCTCTGCTATCCTGCCTCCATCCAGGACACCCCAGGGAAAAGAAAGACCTGTCTGTTCCTGTTAAGGTCTGAATGACAAGCAAGGCCGAGGGTCTGGACTTTAACAGGACTATGAGGAGTGGGGTGAAGGGGCATGAAATTAAGGCCTCCACTCCCCACCCTCGCCATGCCTCTAGGGTGGCTGCCTTCCCCACCGGCAAGCTGCGGGTTACCGGGAGTCTCCCGTGTTTCTCGTCTGTTTTTCATGCAGCGATTGAACAAGGGTGGCCTCCTTAAGACAGTGGTCCAGCAGCGTGGACTCCAGCGTGGGCTTTGGCGTCAGAGACAGGCTTCTGCCACTTACCAGAAGCGCAAACTTAGGCGGGGCCTCAGCATCTTCATTTGTGAAATGGAGACACTAAATGGAACCGAGGGTTTGTGGGAGCATTAAATGGGATAATGATGTAAATAAAGCACGATGCACAGTTCCTGGCTCCTAATACGGCGACAACAAATGTCGGTATTTGATATGATGTTATTAATAATAAAGTGCTCACACCAGAGGGTGTGCCTCAGCAGCACTTACCGGACTGTCCCTTCTGGCTACCAGCCGCCACCTGAAGGCGGCCTGAACGCGGCCCAACCACGTCCAGGCTCCCGCCCACCGGCCCTCCGCCCGCCGGCCCCTTTCCACCGGCCACGAGCGGGCGGTGAGCGGGGAGAGAAGTCAGGGAGACGCGCCCGGGAGGACGCCAGGAAGGGGTGAGCCGCGCACCGCCGGCCTTCGCGCAGGTCCAGAGCGTCGCCCCGGTGGACCTCAGCTCGCCGAGTCATCTCATGCACCGCCCCCGGCCCACACTCACCCTCCACGCCGCGGACGGGACGCCCCAGCACCCACAGCAGTACTTGCCACCAGCTGAGGAGCCGCATGACGCGGGGCGGTCGTCGACCGGCAGCCAGGACCACTGCCCAGGCCGAAAGGCAAACCGCGCACGGCTACGCGAGTCGTGCTACCAGCCGGAGGAAGGCTGGGGGAGGAGAGTGTGGGAGCGCGAGCGCGGCCCCGCGCCGCCATCTTAACACCTGGCAGCTGTGGCGGGCGCCATCTTGGAGTCGGGCGGATGGCGTCTAGCCGCTGGCCGTCGCCGCTGGACTGGAGACCCCATTAGGAGCTAAGCGCCAGACGTCGCAGGTCGTTTTGAACTCTGCTGACCATAGAGTTCAGAGCAGGGCTCTGGCAGAGGCCCATGGCCTCCTTTCTTCCCTCTGAAGTCAGGGCTTGGCTGCTTGAAGCACTGCGCCCCCGTAAGGAGGGTTTTCCACGCTTCATTCCCAGAGCCAGAAAGGCCCAGAAGCCTTCCTTTCTAGTGTCCCATCGAGGTGCAGAAACCTTGGAGGCTGCAAATCTTCTAATCTCTTGCCTTACCCGTACTCCCCTACCTAGGGTTGCCACATAGAATACCTGATACCCAGTTATATTTGAATTTCACATAATGAATATTTTTTACTGTAACCCTTATAGAATAAGGGATATACCCTAAAACTGAGCATTCTGTAACTTTGTGACATCTGGCAACCCTAACCCTACCTATCAACTCAGGGCAGGAGAGGTTGATTTTAACTGATTTACCTTACAGGGCAATCTCTATCTTTAAGTATGGTTGGGGCCATGAGCATCATTGGCTCTGGCTCATGGTGGAGGTGGAGCCACCTCGAACATAAAGAACATAGGAAAGGGCTTAGAATGAGGAAAGCGTAGATGGGGAGATTAGGACAGGGCTCTGCCTTCCCAAGCAAACGCACAGAGCGGGAGTCTTAAGAGAAAATTCTCGGAATAGAGAGGATGATACCAGTAATTAGGGTATTTTGGCGGGGATGGCCTGCTAAAATGGAATAAGGCAATTTTTAAGCAGCCACCAGTACTAAATCAGTGCAGAGTGCAGCTTTTCAAACTTACAAGGTTGGAAAAATAGAAACTGATTTAAAATATATCATTCTATTGGTTAACATAGCAATGGTAAGGGAACCTGGGTTTTTTGGCCGCTTGATGAATCCCAGCTTCAGCACATGTGATAGTACACACTGAGCAGGTTATGTAACTTAAAGTTCAGTTTCTTCATCTGTAAAGTGGAGATGAAGTTGTATAGAGTCTTATAGATGAAATGAGATGTAAAGTGATGAGCACAGTGCCCTGGGGCACAGGAAGCATTTCCAAGTGGTAGCTATTATTAATTGAATAATACAATTATGATGGAGTAGCCATAGTCCCCTTATCTCTATGCCCATCAAAGAGACACTGTTAGGCCAGAAAGATGCATCGTTAATCTGACCCTGTTTATGATTCTTTTATCCTAAATACGTTGGTATGGTTTTGCTGTTGTAGATCCTCAAGTGCCATCTTGTGGGTCCGGAAGAATATGAAACAATGAACATGGATAAAACGGCCCACAGTTTTAGAGCTTATTACTAGTCATCACTTGGCTAAGTATCTCCCTCACCCCTAATGGTGGAATAACAAACCTTTCCTTTTTTAACTGTCTTTCTCACACCCACATACGTGATTTGAAGGTGCATGAAAAGCCAACAGGAGAGAGCACCAGGGGATTTATGAGTAATGAAAAGGAGGCTGATCTGGATACTCCAACATGGATGCCCTGTGGTTAATACTCCTTCCTTTTTATTATGCCCTTTCCTTTCCTGTGTGTGTATTTGTTTGATTTTTTGAGACAAGAGTTTTGCTCTCGTTGCCCAGGCTGGAGTGCAGTGGTGCAATCTTGGCTCACCGCAACATCCACCTCCCCAGGTTCAAGCAATTCTCCTACCTCAGCCTCCCAAGTAGCTGGGATTACAAGCATGCGCCACCACGCCCGACTAATTTTATATTTTTAGTGGAGACGGGGTTTCACCATGTAAGTCAGGCTGGTCTCAAACTCCTGACCTCAGGTGATCCACCCGCCTTAGCCTCCCAAAGTGCTGGGATTATGGCGTGAGCCACTGCACCCAGCCCCTTTCTGTGTTTTTAGTTTAGCTCTGTGCTTGGACAGATACGCTTACAGATGTTAGAACTGGATGTTAGAATTTTCTTTTCCTTTTTTTTTTTTAATTTTTTTTTTTAGGCACAGTCTCACTCTGTCACCCAGGTACAGTTGTTCACTTATGGCTCATTGCAGCCACAACTCCTTGGGCTCAAGCGATCTTTCCACCCCATTTTTTTATTTTTTTCTAGAGATGAGGTATCACTGTTTGACCCAAGTTGGTTTCAAACTCCTGGGCTCAAGCAATCTTCCCGCCTCGGCCTCCTGAAGTGCTGGGATTACAGGCTTGGACGTCTTTGAATAAATACTGTATATACCACCTCTAGTGACAACCAGTGCAGTCCACAGGTTAGAATCCTCATTTAACTGTCTCATCACCAACGTGCACTTCTTTTCAGTGAGAAAACTGCCTTCACAATTGTCCTGGTTTCTTTCAAGTTTCTGGGGGTGAGGAGAGAAAAGCTGACATTATTCTCTTCCTTTGGCTGAAATTAAATCCGCCAAATTTGTCTTGCTATCTCAAAAGGCCTTTCTGTGAGTCTAAGACGTCTTATATCAAAATGCAAAACTCAAATATATAAGTAAATAAATAAATAAATAAAAGAATACCAGGGTACTAGGGTCATTCAGAATGACTGAAGAACCAAACTGGCTCCTACTTGCCAAAGATGGGATAATTTGAGCATAAAAATGAAAAATTTCAATAGACTGAAATATACTGCATATGTTAACATCTATGAGTTCATACTGATACAAAATTTTTTAAAACTCGTCGACCAGGTGCAGTGGCTCATGCCTGTAATCCCAGCACTTTGGGAGGCTGAGGCAGACTGATCACCTGAGGTCACTAGTTCGAGATCAGCCTGACCAACATGGAAAAACCCGTCTCTATTTAAAATACAAAATTAGCAGGGCATAGTGGCTGCATGCCTGTAATCCCAGCTACTCAGGAGGCTGGGGCAGGAGAATCGCTTGAAACCGAAAGGCAGAGGTTGCGCTCCAGCCTGGGCAACAGGAGTGAAATTCCATCTCAAAAAAAAAAGAAAAAAAAGAAGGCAACTGGATTACTTGTAAATCAAAGGATAAATTCTTGAGTGGATGGATACTCCAGTCTCCCCGATGTGCTTATTTCACATTGCATGCCTGTATGCAAACATCTCTGGGCCAGGCGCGGTGGCTCAGGCCTGTAATCCCAGCACTTTAGGAGGCTGAGGTGAGCGGATCACTTGAGGCCAGGAGTTCAAGACCAGCCTGACCAACATGATGAAACCCCACCTCTACTAAAAAATACAATACTTAGCCGGGCGTGGTCGCCCATGCTTGTAATCCCTGCTACCTGGAAGGCTGAGGCAGGAGAATCACTTAAAACCCAGGGGGTGGCCGGGTGCGGTGACTCAGGCCTATAATCCTAGTACTTTGGGATGCTGAAGCTGGCAGATTGCCTGAGCTCCTGAGACCAGCCTGGGCAACACGATGAAATCCCGTCTCTACTAAAATACAAAAGAAATTAGCCAGGCATGGCGGCATGTGCCTGTAGTCCCCGCCAATGGGAGGCTGAAGCAGGAGAATTGCTTGAACCCGGGAGGTGGATGTTACAGTGAGCCAAGATCAGTCCACTGTACTCCAAGCTGGGCAACAGAATGAGGCTCCAATTCTAAAAACAAAAACAAAAAAAAAACTCCGGTGGGGTGGAAGTTGCAGTAAGCTGAGATCCCGCCACTGCACTCCAACCTCGGCAACAGAGCAAGACTCTTGTTTCAAAAAACAAAAAAAGAAACTCATTTACTCCATAAATATGTACACCTACTACATACCAGCAATTTTTTTTTCCCCCCTCAAGGAGGAGTTTCACTCTTGTTGCCCAGGCTGGAGTGCAATGGCGCGATCTCGGCTCACTGCAACCTCTGCCTCCTGGGTTCAAACTATTCTCCTGCCTCAGCCTCCCAAGTAGCTGGGATTACAAGCATGCACCCCCATACCCACCTAATTTTGTATTTTTAGTAGAGACAGGGTTTCTCCATATTGGTCAGGCTGGTTTCGAACTCCCGACCTCAGGTGATCCACCTGCCTTGGCCTCCCAAAGTGCTAGGATTACAGGCGTGAGCCACCGCACCCGGCCTAAAAAATGTTTTAACAGTTTAAAAATTAACAACAACAACAACAAACTACCAGAGGTAATAAGTGAGTTTTGGAAGGTTGCCAGATAGAATGTCAATATGCAAAAAATAGACTGTATTTATATATGCCATGAAAAATCAAAAAGAAATAATTCCATTCACAGTAGCATCAAAAATAACAAAATACCTAAAACTGAATTCAACAAAAGAAGTGCAAGGTTTGTACACTAAAACATGTAAAACACTCCTGAAAGAATCAAGACAGATGAAAATCAACGGAGAGACATACTATGTTCCGGATTGAAAGACAATATTGTTATGATTGCAATTCTGTCCAAATTGATCTATAGATACAATACAACCCCTAACAAAATCCTAGAGATTTGTAGAAATTGACAAACTGATCCTAAAATCTATATGAAACAACCAAAATGATTTTGAAAAAGTAGGAAGACAGCTGGGTGCGGTGACTCACACCTGTAATCCCAGCACTTTGGGAGGCCGAGGCGGGTGGATCACGAGGTCAGGAGATCGAGACCATCCTGGCTAACAGTGAAACTCCATCTCTACTAAAGAATACAAAAAATTAGCCGGGCGTAGTGGCGAGCACCTATAGTCCCAGCTACTCGGGAGGCTGAGGCAGGAGAATGGCGTGAACCCAGGATGCGGAGGTTGCAGTGAGCCGAGATTGTGCCACTGCACTCCAGCCTGGGCGACAGAGCAAGACTCCATCTCAGAAAAAAAGTAGGAAGATTTACATTACCTGATTTCAAAACTTTAATTAAACTTTAGTAATCAAGACTATGGTATTGGCATAAGTATCAGCAGACAGATCACCAAATTAGACAAGTTAGCCCAGATGTACACCTACACATCTACAGTCAACTGATCAGTAAACATGACAAAGCAATTCCAGATGGAAAGGATAGCCGGTGCAGTGGCTCACTCCTGTAATCCCAGCACTTTGGGAGGCCGAGGCAGGAAGATCATAAGGTCAGGAGTTCGAGACCAGCGTGGCTAACACAGTGAAACCCTGTCTCTACTAAAAATACAAAAATTAGCTAGGTGTGGTGGTGGACGCCTGTAATCCTAGGTATTCGGGAGCCTGAGGCAGGAGAATGCCATGAACCTGGGAGGTGGAGCTTGCAGTGAGCCAAGATCGCGCCACTGCACACCAGCCCAGGTGACAGTGTGAGACTCTGCCTCAAGAAAAAAAAAAAAAAAGGAAAGGATAGTCTTTTCACCAAATTGTGCTAGATTAATTGGATAGCCACACACACACACACACACACACACACACTTAACAATAGGTGAAATTTATGATATGTAAATTATACTTCAATAAAAAGAAGTAGCCAGGTACCGTGGCTTACACCTGTAATCCCAGCATTTTGGGAGGCCGAGGTGGGCGGATCATGAGGTCAAGAGTTGGAGACCATTGTGGCCAACATGGTGAAACCCTGCCTCTAGTAAAAATACAAAAAGTAGCTGGGCATGATGGCCCACACCTGTATTCCCAGCTACTCGGGAGGCTGAGGCAGGAGAATCACTTGAACCTGGGAGGCGGAGGTTGCAGTAAGCAGAGATCTGCCACTGCACTCCAGCCTGGGCGACAGAGCAAGACTCCCTCTCAAAAAATAATAAATAAATACAATAAAAAGAAATAACAACTAAAAAACATTTTTTAAATGCTGGAAACAATTGGACAATTTTAAAACTAGATGCTTGATATTTACGAACATTGTTGATTTTTTAAAGTATAATAATGGTATTGTGTTTATGCTTTGAAGAAAGTCTTTAGGCCAGGCATGGTGGCTCACGCCTGTAATCCCAACACTTTGGGAGGCCGAGGCGGGCAGATCACGAGGTCAGGAGTTCGAGACCAGCCTGGCCAACATGGTGAAACCCTGTCTCTACTAAAAATACAAAAATTAGCCGGGGTGGTGATGGGCACCTGTGATCCCAGCTACTCGAGAGGCTGAGGCAGAATTGCTTGGACCCAGGAGACAGAGGTTGCAATGAGCTGAGATCATGCCATTGCACTCCAGCCTGGGCGACAGAGCGAGACTCCGACTCAAACAAAACAACAACAAAAAAAGTCTTTATTTTTAGATATATGTACTAAAACATTTTAGGATAAAATATGACTTGGATAATTTGCTTTAAAATAACTGAGAGGGACAGGGAGTGTAGATAGGTCTTGAATTGTTCTTTAATTTTTTTCCAGTTTTTATTTCAAAAGCAAGTATATTCATGAAAGGTCTTAACTTTTTAATTGCTAAAGCTTGGTGATGGACACATAGAAGGTCATTATACTCTATTTTTACTTTTTGTATATATTTGAAGTTTCCAAAAAAAATTTTTAACACAACTTTTTAAAAAAGCCCTCTTTTTGGCATTTTTCTGACAGCCCTACAGTGAGTTACTCTGAAAAAATCATAATCTGCTTCAGTCATCATTCATTCTGCACCTGGCATAATGAGGATGCAATAGCACTTTGTAGTTATTTGTTTTTATTTTTATTATTATTATTTTTTTTCTTTTTGAGATGGAGTCTTGCTCTTTTGCCCAGGATGGAGTGCAGTGGTGCAATCTCAGCTTACTGCAACCTCTGCCTCCCAGGTTCAAGCAATTCTCCTGCCTCAGCCTCCTGAGTAGCTGGGATTACAGGCACCCACCACAGTGCCAGGCTAATTTTTTTGTATTTTTAGTAGAGACGGGGTTTCACCATGTTGGCCAGGCTGGTGTTGAATTCCTGACCTCAACTGATCCTCCCACCTCGGCCTCCCAAAGTGCTGGGATTACGGGCGTGAGTCACTGCGCCCAACAGTTATTTGTTTTTATTATGTGACAGGAAGCACACCAGCCATTTAAGTAGCTCCCAACATGATTTAAAAGCCACCATCAGCTGGTCAAGGTGGTTCATGCCTGTAATCCCAGCACTTTGGGGGGCCCAGGCAGATCACTTGAGTCCAGGAGTTCGAGACCATCCTGGGCAATGAGGCGAAACACCCATCTCTCCAAAACATACAAAAAATAGCTGGGTGTGGTGGTATGTGCCTGTAGTCCAGCTACTCAGGAGGTTGAGGTGGATAGATTGCTTGAGTCCAGGAGGCAGAGGTTGCAGTGAGCACTCCAGCCTAGGTGACGAAGTGAGACCCAGTCTCAAAAAAAAAAAAATAAATAAAATCCACCATCATCATGATTTATGAATGATTTTTTAATCTGATACTTCTGAACTTAAAGAGATAAACACAATAACCAGCTTTTTTGGTGAAATCGTCTAAAAATTCACCTAAAGCTTAGGAATAGGCAGATGGACTGTAGTTTCATTTGCTATGCACTAAAATCATTAGCTAATTTATGAGATAAAGCATGTTTAAAATATCAGAGTGAATAAAAATTGACATTATATGGTTTAAGTTTTACACATTTTAAGACGTTTGTTTTCCCTTTTTACTTTTTTTTTTTTTTTTTGAGACAGAACCTTGCTCTGTCTCCCAGGCTGGAGTGCAGTGGTGCGATCTCGGCTCGCTGCAAGCTCCGCCTCCTGGGTTCACACCATTCTCCTGCCTCAGCCTCCCGAGTAGCTGGGACTACAGGTGCCCGCCACCACGCCCGGCTAAGTTTTTGTGTTTTTTTAATAGAGACGGTGTTTACCATGTTAGCCAGGATGGTCTCAATCTCCTGACCTCATGGTCCCCCCACCTCGGCCTCCCAAAATTCTGGAATTACAGGCCTGAGCCACTGCGCCCGGCTGGCGTTTGTTTTCTAATACGAGTTCCTTGAGGATACAGACGTCTTGTTTGGTATGGTAGCTGCCACATTGTAGAACAGATGCTCAGACACTATTAAGGTTTGTTTAATTTGTTAAGTCAACTGAAAACATAGAAAATTATTACTACTAATTAGGATGGGCACGGTGGCTCACGCCTGTAATCCCAGCACTTTGGGAGGCCAAGGTGGGCAGATCACGAGGTCAGGAGATCGAGACCTTCCTGGCTAACACAGTGAAACCCCGTCTCTACTAAAACTACAAAAAAATTAGCCGGGCGTGGTGGCACATGCCCGTAGTCCTAGCTACTCGGGAGGCTGAGGCAGGAGAATGGCGTGAGCCCGGGAGGCAGAGCTTGCAGTGAGCCGAGATGGCGCCACTGCACTCCAGCCTGGGCAACAGAGCGAGACTCCATCTCAAAAATAAATAAATAAATAAATAAATATTAATTAAAATGGGTTTCTACTTAAAACATATCAGCATCTCTATGTATAAGAGTAGTTCCTTTTTGCCCCATACCCTCCATCAGCTATAAAAATAATATCCACTTTCATCTATAAAGGGTAGATTTTGGGCTAAACTAGAAAAAAATCATGTCTTTATATAGGCAGGAGTCATCTTAACCTGTCATATTTGGCTTGGATACACTCCTAACCACCTCCCCTCACCTTCTGTGCACATGCATGCAGGCACACACACTGCTCTGTAGACTAGTTAATACTACGTTGCTACTCAAGTCAGAAACTGGGCATCATCTTAGACGACTCTTCTGTTTATTCCTGGCACCAAGTTTTATTACTTTTATATATCTCAGATCACAATTTGTTCACTTCTTTCTTCCTCACTGTCCCAAACCTAATCTGAGTAGCTCATCCAAATGAGACTTTACTACTGTGCCTGACTCTGACCTCTGCTCCTCCAAGCCAACCTAAGCTATAAATAAGAGCAAGTCATGACCTTACTTAAATTCTTCCAATGGCTCGTCATTTGTCCTCAGAAGAAATCAGAAACTCTTTAGACTGATTTTCAGGGCCCTTCTATGATCTAGTCTGTTTCACCTCCCCTTCCCAGCGCTTGTCCATTACCACCACCTACCATACACATTTACTTGCTGAAAGAATGTCGTGCTTTCCAGGCTTTTGCGTGTGTTTCCTTTCTTTAACAGTCTCTTCTCTCCACATACCAATCTCTACTCTTAGCTTAAATGTTATTTCTTTTTAGGTACTGTTGGAACCCCCACTCCCACCCACCCCCATTTACTCCAGAAATAGTAGTAGTCATCATATATATGTTTTTTGAGACAGAATCTTACTCTGTCACTCAGGCTGGAGTGCACTGGTGCAATCACAGCTGGGCTCACTGCAGCCTCAACCTCCCAGGGTCAGGGAATCATCCCGTCTCAGCCTCTGCAGTAGCTGAGACTACAGGCACAAGCCACCACGCCCGGCTGATTTTTGCTGAGATGGGGTTTTGCCATGTCACCCAGGCTGGAACTCTTGGGATCAAGCAGTCTACCTGCCTTGGCCTCCCAAAGTGATGGAATTACAGGTGTGAGCCACAAGCACCTGGCCTTTCATATTGTATAAATTCTTCACTTGTCCAAACCTTTCACTAGACTATAAACCAGGAAGTAGTCTAGTGTACTCAGAATAGTGCTTGGCTCAAAGATGATACTCAGATCTTTAGTGAATTAATAATTTTTTTTTTTTTTTTTGAGACGGAGTCTCGCTCTGTCGCCCAGGCTGGAGTGCAGTGGCGGGATCTCAGCTCACTGCAAGCTCCACCTCCCGGGTTCACGCCATTCTCCTGCCTCAGCCTCCCGAGTAGCGGTGCCCGCCACCTCGCCCGGCTAGCTTTTTGTATTTTTTAGTAGAGATGGGGTTTCACCCTGTTAGCCAGGATGGTCTCGGCCTCCCAAAGTGCTGGGATTACAGGCTTGAGACACCGCGCCCGGCCGTGAATCAACAATTTCTTTAAAGGTAACTAGTAACAATTTAAATTAGTTTCAAAAACCTGTTTGGTTTCATGTAACCTGTAGGTATGTGTGCTTCTTCATTCCCCCCGTCTCCACCTATAAACCTTTACCTACAGAGATATGGTAGAGATTGCCACTAAAATCCATTCTCTCCCTCCATATTAGTAACTGGACCTGGTTGTTCAAATAGGGACTATGCTTCCCAACACCTCTTGCAGCTATATGTAGCTTCACCTTATTTGCCTAAAAGGGCTTGGACTTCCGCAACTCCTTCCTTCAGACTGGGTAAAATGAAGGCAATTAATCTTGGAAGCCATGTTTTTTGTTTTGGTTTTTTTTTTTTTTTGGTTTTTGTTTTTTGAGACAGAGTCTCACTCTGTCGTCCAGGCTGGAGTGCAGTGGCGCCATCTCGGCTTTCTGCAAGCTCTGCCTCCCAGGTTCACGCCTTTCTCCTGCCTCATCCTCCCGAGTAGCTGGGACTACAGGCGCCCGCCACCTTGCCCGGCTAATTTTTTGTATTTTTAGTAGAGACGGGTTTCACCATGTTAGCCAGGAAGATCACGATCTCCTGACCTCGTGATCCGCCCGCCTCGGCCTCCTAAAGTGCTGGGATTACAGGCATGAGCCACTGAGCCCAGCCTGAAGCCATGTTTTGAAATTGGCAACATCACTGTGAGCTTAGGTCCTTGAAATTCTGCATGAAAAGCATAGGACAGATATATGAGAAATATGCAAATTTTATCAGAGCCACAGCATTTTTTAAATTAAGAGAATGGGTCAGCCAGGCGCAGTGGCTCACGCCTGTAATCTCAGCACTTACAGAGGCCAGGGCAGGTGGATCACCTGAGGTCAGGAGTTTGAGACCAGCCTGGCTAACATGGCAAAACCCCGTCTCTACTAAAAATACAAAAATTAGCCGGGTGTGGTGGCAGGCGCCTGTAGTCCCAGGTACTCAGGAGGCTGAGGCAGGAGAATCACTTGAACCTGGGAGACGGAGGTTGCAGTGAGCCGAAACTGCGCCACTGCACTACAGCCTGGGTGACAGAGTGAGACTCCATCTCAAAAAAAAAAAAAAAAAAGGAGTCTTGCTCTGTTGTCCAGGCTGGAGTGCAGTGGTATGATCCCAGCTCATTGAAGTCTCAAACTCGTGGACTCAAGGAGTCCTCCCACCTCAGCCTCCCAAATAGCTAGGACTACAGGCATGCACCACCACATCCAGCAATTTTGGGGTCTCTTTGTTACAACTATAATTACCATAAGGACTAACTACTATACAGGATATAAACAGGCAAGTGAAATGGAAGACTTAAGATATTCAGAAACACTATGTTAATCTAATAAAGATTAAAATTTCCCATAACATGAAAAACAGCATTAGTAGCAACCAAGGGTTACACAAATATCGAAATTAGAAAATTTCAATACTTAAAAATATTTTCCTTGCATTTCCAACTCGGGCCTGGCAGAATGGCTCCTGCAAAGAAGGGTGATGAGAAGGGCTGTTCTGCAATCGAGGTGGTGACTTGAGAATACACCATCAAAGCCGGGTGCGGTGGCTCAAGCATGTAATCCCAGCACTTTGGGAGGCCGAGACGGGCGGATCACGAGGTCAGGAGATCGAGACCATCCTGGCTAACACGGTGAAACCCCGTCTCTACTAAAAAATACAAAAAACTAGCTGGGTGAGGTGGCGGGCACCTGTAGTCCCAGCTACTCGGGAGGCTGAGGCGGCAGAATGGCCTAAACCCAGGAGGCGGAGCTTGCAGTGAGCTGAGATCCAGCCACTGCACTCCAGCCCGGGCGACAGAGCGAGACTCTGTCTCCAAAAAAAAAAAAAAAACAAAGAATACACCATCAACATTCACAAGTGCATGCATAGAGTGGGCTTCAAGCAGCATGCCCCTTGGGCACTCAGATCTGCAGGAGATGGGAATTCCAGATGTGTGCATTGATACCAGGCTCAACAAAGCTGTCTAGGCCAAAGGAATAAGGAACGTCCCATACCAATCCATGTGTGGTTGTCCAGAAAACGTAATGAGGATGAAGATTCACCAAACAAGCTCTATGCTTAGGTTACCTATGTACCTGTTATCATTTTCAAAAATCCAGTCAATGTGGATGAGAACTAACTGCTGATCATCAAATATATCAAATAAAGTTATACAGTTGTCCAAAAAAATTTTTCCTTTATGATAACTGAAAGTGATTTGAGGCAAATTAACAAAATTACCAAAAAATAAGCAAGTAAAAACAACACGAAGAGGACAAGGAAAAATAACTTACGTGTCTGTGGGACCTGTAGGTCACATGCAGCGATAAGGCAGCAACTTATAGGGTGACTGTCACTCTACAAGTTAGCCAAAGGAAAGAAACAAATGATAGTAAATCATAAACCAGCTTTTCACAAACCAGCTTTTTTTTTTTTTTTTTTTTTAGACGGACTCTTGCTCTGTTGCCCAGGCTGGAGTGCAGTGGTGTTATCTCCGCTCACTGCAAACTCTGCCTCCCGGGTTCACGCCATTCTCCTGCCTCAGCCTCCTGAGTAGCTGAGACTACCAGCATCGACCACCACACCTGGCTAATTTTTTGTATTTTTATTAGAGACAGGGTTTCACTGTGTTAGCCAGGATGGTCTCGTTTTCCTGACCTCGTGATCCACCCGCCTCAGCCTTCCAAGTGCTGGGATTACAGGCGTGACCCACCGTGCCTGGTCAATGACAAACCAGCACTAGGCAGATTAAAGAAAAATGGGCAGATTCTGTACTTAAAAACATGCCAAGCCCATACAGAAATAAACACCTAACAGAATGGACTAAAAATCTTTAGAGAAAAAAAAAATTTAAGAGTCACAAGAAAGACCAATGACAGAGAAAATTTTAAGACTGATTTTTTTCTGTCACTCTCCCAAGAAGCTATTTTAAAGCCCCTAAGTTCTCACAACAGAATGGCCGCAAAGATAAAATGAAATGTATCAGCTTTCCATGGCCACATTTATCTCAAAACCAGTACAAAAACACTACTACTAGGACAGGCATGGTGGCTCATGCTTGTAATCCCAGCACTTTAAGAGGCCAAGGCGCAAAGATAGCTTGAGTCCAGGAGTTCAAGACCCGTCTGGGCAACGTGGCAAAACCTATCTCTCCAAAAAAATATAAAACATAGGTCGGGCGTGGTGGCTCACGCCTGTAATCCCAGTACTTCGGGAAGCTGAAGCAGGTGGATCACGACATCAGGAGTTCAAGGTCAGCCTGGCCAACACGGTGAAACCTTGTCTACGTCTCTACTAATAATACAAAAATTAGGAACGGTGACAGGCACCTGTAATCCCAGCTACTTGAACCTAGGAGGCAGAGGTTGCAGAGGGTTGAGATTGCGCCACTGCACTCTAGCCTGGGCGACAGAGCGAGACGCCATCTCAAACACACACACACACACGCACACACACACACACACACGAAACATTAGCCAGGCATAGTGGCGTGCACGTGCAGTCCCAGCTACCCAAGAGGATGGGGTGGGAGGATTGCCTGAGCCGAGGGTTGAGGCTGCAGTGAGCTGTGATCACACCACTGTACTCCAGCCAGGGTAACAGAGTGAGACCCTAAAATTAAATTCTAGGTGATAAAGGGAGACTGCCTTCTCTTCAGTTGGTTAGCTTTTTCAAATGATCTGCTTGAGAATATGGGGAAATATAATTACAATGGAAAAATAAATATTACAGAAACTCTATGAAGAACTAGAAAAAATTGGACTAAAATATATTTAATAAATAAGTAATCCTGTGAGCCCAAACTGTCCATAACTATGATGGTGTAGATCTTTTCCCACATTAGGAATAGCCCACCTAATCAATAGCACATGGCCATGTATGAGTGAAAGGACTTTTAACAATCTGAGCAGGGCAGATGTAGTGTCTCATGCCTGTAATCCCAAGCCTTTGGGGGGCCGAGTCAGGAGGATCCCTAGAACGCAGGAGTTCAAGACAGGTGTGGGCAACTTAGTGAGGCCACATCTCTATTTAAATACACACGCACATGATAAAAAAAAAAAAAAAAAAAAAAATACAAACTAGCCAGGCATGGTAGCACATGCCTGTAGTCCTAGCTACTTAGGAGGCTGAGTTGGGAGGATCGTTTGAGCCCAGGATTTGGATGTTGCAGTAACCTGAGGTTGTGCCACTGTACTTCAGCCTGGGTGACAGAGCAAGACCCTGTCTCAAAAAATAAATAACAAAATGAGCTATGTTGCTTCTGTAATCCTAGCACTATGGGGGGCTAAGGCAGGAAGACTATCTGACGCCAAGAGTTCAAGTCCAGCCTGGGCAACATAGCAAAACCCTGTCTCTACAAAATAAATAAATAAATAAGCTGGGTGTAGTCCCAGCTACTTTGGAGGCTGAGGTGGGAGGATCACTTGAGCCCAGAAGTTCAAGGCTGCGGTGAGCTATGATCGTGCCACTGTACTTCAGCCTGGGTGTCTGAAAGAGACTGTATCTCTAAATAAATTTTAAAATGAGCCATCTTTAATATCTAATTAAAAAAAAAAACCATAGGGATCAATAATGTTTAAATTTAAGTATTAGTCTTTTAGTAGAACTATTTGTCTGATGCATCTTTTTTTATTTCTAGCTGTATTCTGATTTATCTTTGTTTCTCGCACAGGCTGGAGTGCAGTGGCGCAATCTTGGCTCACTACAACCTCTGTCTCCTGGGTTCAAGCAATTCTGTGTCTCGGCCTCCCAAGTAGCTGGGATTACAGGCAAGTGCCACCATGCTCAGCTAATTTTTGTATTTTTAGTAGGGATGGGGTTTCACCATCTTGGTCAGGCTGGTCTCGAACTCCTGACCTCGTGATCCACCCGCCTTGGCCTCCCAAAGTGCTGCGATTACAAGGGGGAGCCACTGCGCCTGGCCAGACACCAGGAGTTTGAGACCAGCCTGGGCAACATAGGTGACCCCATCTCTACAAAAATTAAAAAATCAGGCTGGGCATGGTGGCATGTACCTGTAATCCCAACTACTAGGGAAGCTGAGGTGGGAAGGCAGGAGGACTGCTTGGGCCCAGAAGGTTAAGGCTGCTGTGAGGTATGATCACACCACTGAACTCCAGCCTGGGTGACAGAGTGAGACCCTGTCTTTTAAAAAAGAAAAAAAAAAAAGCAAAATTCTAAGAAAAACACAAAATCTACAGTCATGAAAAAGGTTTACCATTTACCACTTAAGTACTTGAAAAGTACCATACTAAAAAACAAAGTAGTAAACACAGTTGGTTTTAAAGTAATGACTTTATTAATAAATATACATCCATATGATGATGTAGATACAAATCATGAACACTACTCCATTCCCATACACATAATTGCACACGAGTAGCTCAAGTTCATGGACATAAAAACATACACAGTATCTATTCAGACTTTTTACAGCAGAGGACAGCGTGCTTATTATCAGTTAACTGGTAATTATTTTCTCCAAAATTACCTGTGGAAAAAAGAAATTCTGAAAACTTAAAGAATCAAAGTGATCTGATTACTTTAAATCACACACTTGATTTACTATAGCATTAAATTTTCCAAAAATTAAATACATTATATGTGAGAGCACAGATTTATATATTTGGGGGGGGGGAGGAAAGATTCAGATACATCCTAGAGTTTAACAGCATACAGTTAAGCTATAATAAAAACAAAAATAGAATAGCATCAACATTTTTTATGTCCAAGGAAAAAAATGTTTTGAAAAACTGTTTGAATTCTTTATATTACTATAAAGGGACCATAAAATTTTACTGCATATAGAGACAATGACTGACAGAGTAGCAGTTATCAATATCCTCTGAATTGTTCTTTTAAAGCTTCTTAGAATATAAAGGAGAAATTTACTTTTTTTCTTTAGCTCACACACTGTGGTTATTTTTACACTGAAAGGGTCAACTTTAACCTAATAAATGGACCCAAATATATATTTTTTTCTCCTTAACTCAAAGAAACTCTATTCTTAGTTCATGAAAATAGACATGTAAATTCACACAAACATCAGTTTGGAATCAATATTACTTTGACAGATGTTTCTTTTAAAAAGCAAATAAAAAATATAAAGAATTTTTAGTCTAATTAAAACACTGATTTTTTTAAATGTCCCTAAATATTAAAAATTAAACCAGATACTACTCATTTTCTTCCAGTATATTGTGCCGATATATTTTTTTAATATCCAGTGCAAAACTCTAAAAGATAATATCAAAATCATCCTAAATATTAGTTATGCAAGGTTACATTTGTCAAAAAAAATGAAAATTTCATCTGTTATTAGCTCCTTATTTGCTAATATAATAAATAAGGCATGTTAAAGTACTTTTTAAAGAAAAAAGTAATGCAAACTTACTTGAATTGCAGATCATTTTCTGACCAACATTTAAATATAGAATAATAAAACGTATTTTGTGAAGAACAGAGTCACACAGTATAAAATTAGCAATTTACTGTTCAAGAAACAATCATACAGTGGGGGAGAAAAGGCCAGTTTTCCCCAACTGATTATATTAAAGTATAGGCAACTGTTTAACATGCTATTTCAGTGTTTATCGTAACAAGAGACAGTGTTAGAAAAGATGCACAATGTAGTCTTTAGTTTATATAGCAGTAAAAATATTTTAAATTTTTAAGACTTCATTCATGTTATCACTTAGATGTTTTTCTCTTCAGCACGGCACCAGTAAACTGTTCACAGGGAGAAAGGTAAGTGGAATCAGGAGATGCTCACCAGTGCATAGATATAATACTCCAGGTAACCGCTCAGATGAACAGTAAATTCAGCTTTCTAAATGATGTTATCCATTTACAACTGTAGCCATTTGCCCCTCCCTGTTGTGTTTTTTTTTTTCCTGGGACATAGCTCCTGATAATAAACACTGTTATGAACATGCCTCCTTTAGTTGATCTCACCATTTCATAAACATGTATACAAAATTCATTATACAATAATACACCTGTTTTATCTTCTGACACACAGCACAGCACCAGTAAGTAGATGTGCTGAAGGGTAGAGGAAGAGGAATGAATGTAGGAAAGGCAGGGGAGAAAGGGAAGGGCATGTATAACAAAATAAGGAAGGAAAATAAACTGAAAGGGAAATAAATTGTCAAATGGACTTACATAAAACACAACAATCAAATCTTTGACAATGGTGTGCATTATTCTATGGTAGAACATTAAACAACTGTCTTAGAAACTGGCTTGAAAAAGATTCTAAGCAGCCAACTGCTGAACATCATCTTGAGAAACAGCTAAATGACAGACACACGTGGAGAGTAGGTAACGAACATATGAATGAAGAGGCAAGCATTTGTGTGTGTCAGAAATTATACTATTCTGAGTAAATTATTAAAAATCTTGTATTTTAAGCTTCTGCAAGAAGAAGCTCTTGTAGCAATTTAGCTGCCAGAATGTTATAACTGATTACGTAGCCATCCAACATCGTTCTCTATGGTTTGTGCAAAGCTAATATTGTTGAGGTCACTGTCTTAGATGCCAGTGCACATAGTCCCCACATACAATGCAACACCTCTTACTGTAAAGAGCAGCATAAAGTCCAGCTCATTGTGTCAGGCATCACTGGAACACCTGAAGGCTTGCTGCTTTTTTCCTGATAAAAAAGGTACGAAACATGACATCCATTTGCAATCAGAGTTTGCATTAACTGAGAGCAAGCCCAAAAAACACAACATGTGCCCTTTTAAAATTTTAATTATTTTAAAAGTTTTTGGGTCCTGCAATTCTACATTTTAATCTCAAAGGCATTTAAAATCCCAAATATGAACATTGTAACTTTAAAGTTCAGTGGAATTTTTTCAAGTCTGAAGTTTATAATATTTTATTTAGAACAAACGCAAAATAAATAAAATGTGTAACAAGAAATACTACTATCAGAAAGGAAAAAAGAAAGATTTCCCTCTGTCCCTACTATACATATCTACCTAATGCTTTTTCTTCCTTTCTATCTTGCTTCTAAAGCAAACATCACTGGGGGAAAAAATCTTTTGGATGAAATGGTCTCACTGGAGCCACAGTAAGATTTTTAATTAAACTAACCAACATATTTTTTACATGTTTCATGCATAGATGGATTCCTATATGTTTCTTAATATTTGGGTTCTGATGGTTAGGAAACTGCATTCTGTTTATACCAGTTTTACAGTCTACCATTCAATTTATGTCCTTTGGTAGATATAAACCTGAAAACACAGTAAGTGCTAATGCAATGGGATAATTTCTGAGAAAAACTAAAAATGTTCCAAATAAATGAGCAACATTAAAAAATGGTTTTATTTATTTATTTATTTATTTATTTATTTGAGACGGAGTCTCTGTCACCCAGGCTGGAGGGCAGTGGCGCAATCTCGGCTCACTGCAACCTCTGCCTCCTGGGTTTGAGGATTTTCCTGCCTCAGCCTCCCGAGTAGCTTGGATTACAGGCATCCGCCACCACATCTGGCTAATTTTTGCATTTTTAGTAGAGATGGGATTTCACCATGTTGGCCAGGCTGGTCTTGAACTGCTGACCTCAAGTGATCCGCCCGCCTCAGCCTCCCAGAGTGCTGGGTGTGAACCACCACGTCCGGCCAATAAATGTTTTTAAACATGACACTTTAAAACTTTCTATATGAAAGGCAAAATATAGTGACTATAGCTACATGCAAACCTAGAGAATGTTTCTTTTTCTATTATATGAAATATGCTATCCTCAGAATGCACTATATTTCACCAAAAATGTAATGTGCAGTTTTTATAAAAGTTTAAATTTTCTGTAAATATGAATTGCTTGTAGTGTTTGGTATATATGCTCTTAGGCAATTAAAAAATACACAACCTATCACTGCTCAAAGGCAAACACTAAAGAATTATTTCAGGAATAATGGTTAAATCAATTAATGCCATGTAGATCAATAAATTACAAGCTGCTTAAACCTAGAACATTAAAAATAAGTTTTTTAACATTTGAAGTGGATGTAAATGCCAAAGCATACAAATATCTGTGTCCCGTCTTGTGAAAATAAATGTTACAAAAACTCACACAGCCATTACCTCAAGTAATCCTGATTCATTAGTTTGCTTTTTTGCTCCACCAGTTAAAAATACATTAGTATATTTATTATATTGTAGGCTTACTTCACAAACTAATAGGTATAATGGTTTCAGTTGTTTATCACATAAAGCATCTATTTAGAACAGCCCCAAAATAGTAATGAAACATGAGACATGACCATAACGCTAAAGGAAAAGCAAAAATGATTTAGTTAGGTGTTACACTTGAACCTATGTACAAATACAATGCCACTGCTCATGCCCTGAGTGCATCTGTCAGCATATGGCAGTTTTTGAGCAAAAGCAGGAAAAAAACCAAACAGGAAAACAAATTTGGAAAGCCCAGGCCATAAAATTATGTATATCAAAATAAAACCAAGAAGCTTTGGGATTATTCACAATCTTCCTTCTAAACCTGGCCCTCTTTTCCTGCCTCATTCACTCATTGGGTGGTTTGACTTCACTGCTAGTTTCCTCTACCCCGTGAACTGCTCTGCCATGCATCATAGGGTAAGGAAAAGCAGCAGTGCCACAGCCATAACCAAGATCGGCAAGACGGGATAGAGCTTTAATGCTACCTGGAGGTCTCCCTGGGCTGACTTTGTATCCCGCAGCTTTAGTTGTCCCCAAAGGTCTGCCTGGACTTGTCTTAAATCCAGCTGCTTTGGTGGTTCCCAGGGGTCTGCCTGTGCTGGTCCGGTATCCTGCTGATTTGGTGGTTCCCGAAGGCCGGCCACGCTTACCAGATCGGTTGAGATTCTTCTTTTTCTTTAGTTCGTCTTTTATTTCTATGCTTCTGCCACTTGTAGTCTGCAAGTGTGTTTCATTTAATGGGTCTTGCCTCTGACAAACCATTGGTTTGTGGTTGACTGTGTGGCTGTATTTGCTTTGCTGGGAGGAATATATGTCAAACTGATCAGCAGCTCTCATGGCATCTTCATTGAGGCAGGAAGGCTTGCCAGGCCCACAGAAAGCTGGATTACTGCTGGCAACAGGATGCATCATTTTCTACCAAAAATAAAAGACAAATATATATAAATACACATACACAAATACATATCTGTATGCAGCATTCAGTGAGAAAACAGTCTGTCTCCCAACAATTATGCAGGCTACCTAAAATTAGGCTGACAGGCAGGACTCCAGACCACCTATAAACAAACACACATCAGCAGATTCAAGGATACTTGTTCTTCTCAATTTAATCATGGAACAAACATCATACAAGATAACTCTATTATAATACTGATTTCATAGCTATAATGTTCTCCCGTTAGGAACTGGAAAAGTGTGTAAGTCAAAAACAAATGTTCTATTCTGTGGGCTTTTCTCTTCTAGATTACTAAACCTCAAAAGAATAACAGTAAAGCCAAGAATTCTTATTAACACAATTCTTTATTTCAGTTTGCCTGATGTTCTTGGAATGCCTCCTGTTGGCCTTTTATTGTATTTCTCACATGTATACTACTGGCCTGACAACAGTTTCCACAAGATGGACACTCCATCGTTATTTTAATTTATTATTTATACAGAACCCTGAGTATATGTTACACTTCACAAAAGACAGAATGTGCCAAGCAATGAACACAATCTCTACTGCTTCTTGGCCTTTTGGCTAAGATCAAGTGTAAAGAATACAATCTCTTGGCCCAAGGTACTGACTCTCTTCAAATATCCTCCAGCCCAATAGAAGGCAGTACCAATACAAAAGGTAAAAAAAGATTTCCATTAGCTAAAATGAGTGAACATTATACAAATCCTTACGACTTATACTACAAAAATACGGATGACAACCATAATACAATACCTCCTTTTTAAAAAAAATTTTTTTTTGAGATGGAGTCTCACTCCATCGCCCAGGCTGGAGTCCAGTGGCACAATCTCAGCTCACTGCAACCTCCGCCTCCTGGGTTCAGGCGATTCTCCTGCCTCGGCCTCCTGAGTAACTGGGACTACAGGCGCCTGCCACCACATTTGGCTAATTTTTGTACTTTTAGTAGAGACGGGGTTTCACCATATTGGTCAGGCTGGTCTCGAACTCCTGACCTCGTGATCTGCCTGCCTCAGCCTTCCACAGTGTTGGGATTACAGGCGTGAGCCACGGCGCCCAGCCAATACCTCCTATTTTTAAGGTATATTTATCAAGACAAAAAGTTCAATGTACAACGTTGCTTTCTCCCTTGATCATAAATATAGTGTCGATCATCTTCCCTTACACAAGCCCTGTGACTTATTAAAGAACAGTCCAGCCAGGCATGGTGGCATCAACTATTAGGGAGGCTGAGGTGGGAGGATCACTTGAGCCCAGGAGTTTGAATCCAGCCTGGGCAACACAGCAAGATTCCTGCTCTTGAAATAGGAAAAAAAAAAAAAAAAAAAAAAAAAGTCTCTATTTTGTCTGTAAGGATATCCCTGTGATTTTTTTTTTAATATATATATAAAGGACTTATTAAAACCACTACCACAACAAACCAGCTCTAAATAGCCATATCATTTAGACAGAGGAAATGGCAGGTTTTTTGTTTTTTTTTTTAAGATGGAGTTTCGCACTTTGTTGCCCAGGCTGGAGTGCAATGGCATGATCTTGGCTCACCACAACCTCTGCCTCCTGGGTTCAAGCGATTCTCCCGCCTCAGCCTCCCGAGTAGCTGGGATTACAGGTATGCGCCACCACGCCTGGCTAATTTTGTATTTTTATTTTGTATTTTCATTTTATTTTTTATTTATTTTTTCTTTTGAGACAGAGTCTCGCTCTGTCACCCAGGCTGGAGTGCAGTGGCGTGATCTCAGCTCACTGCAAGCTCCACCTCCCGGGTTCACGCCATTCTCCTGCCTCAGTCTCCCAAGTAGCTGGGACTACAGGTGCCCGCCACCACGCCCGTCTAATAGTTTGTATTTTTAGTAGAGATAGGGTTTCACCACGTTAGCCAGGATGGTCTCGATCTCCTGACCTCGTGATCTGCCTGCGTTGGCCTCCCAGAGTGCTGGGATTACAGGCGGGAGCCACTGTGCCCAGCCTGTATATTTAATAGAGACGAGGTTTCTCCATGTTGGTCAGGCTGGTCTTGAACTCCCAATTTCCGGTGATCGGCCTGCCTTGGCCTCCCAAAGTGCTGGGTATTACAGGCATGAGCCACCGCGCCTGGCCGGAAATGAGAGTTTTACAGAGACTACAGTATTATGTTGTGATGAGGAAAGAGAGATAAAGATATGGGTTCCAATTTGGATTTAGAAAAAGTCACTAATATATATTAAGGTCTAGCCCCAAGTTGTTAGGAGATATTTGTGTGCACCCTTCATACATGTGAAAGTGCACCAAAACTTCAGTTATGAAAACAGTTACTCCCAGAGGCTACAAACAGGTAATAAGGTTAGCCAAAACCACTGTAAACTTACTTTAGTTTGTAAAGGCAAAAGGAAATGAGCATGAAGTCACAGAATCAAATTGTTAAATTATGAAACATTTGCTGAAAATCAACAGATACACAGCAATTGGCAAGCTGGCTTAAAGTCTCAATTTGATGGAAAAACATCTACAGTGAGAAGCCACTTGTTTATGGCAAAAGCTTTTTAGACTTGAGAACATAAAACAAGACTGGGCTAAACACAAATATTAAGTGGAATACTTTTTTCACTCACTCCCCACAGATACAAGAACTAGATTATTGGCCGGGCACGGTAGCTCACGCCTGTGATCCCAGCACTTTGGGAGGCTGAGGCAGGTGGATCACAAAGTCAGGAGATCAAGACCATCCTGGCTAACACAGTGAAACACAGTCTCTACTAAAAATACAAAAAATTAGCTGGGCGTGTTGGCACGTGCCTGCAGTCCCAGCTACTCAGGAGGCTGAAGCAGGAGAACTGGTTGAACCCAGAGGCAGAGGCTGCAGTGAGCCGAGATCATGCCACTGTACTCCAGCCTGGGTGACAGAGCAAGACTCTGTCTCAAAAAACAAAAACAAAAAGAACTAGATTATTAATTATCATTTCTCTAGCTCAAATTCTAATTTCAGATGGGAAAAAAGACTCTCAAGATGAGTTCCAAATATAGTATTGGCTGAAAGTTAGCAATTTTTTAGCATTTTGTTATGTGCCAGATAATAAGCTTGGTTCTTTGCACATTATCTGATTTAATCCTCAGTACAAGCCTATAAGGAACATACAATATTAGCTCTATTTTACAGACTTTAAGCATTCTGCCAGGGTCACACATTAGGAAATGGTTAAGCCAAATATGACTTTTGATAATTCAACTTCAGAACCAACAATTTACCGTGTAGCATACCAAGGTTTTTCAATAGCAGCACTGTTATTTGGGTCAGATAATTTTGTGTGGTTTGTCCACTGCATTGTACAATGCTTAGCAGCATTCCTGGCCTCTACCCACTAGATGTCAGTAGCAACACCTCTCTCCCTTCCCCTAAATATGTGACAACCAAAAATTTCTCCAGACATTGCCAAACGTTCCCTGGGTGGGGGGGTTGGGGGGGGGGTGGGGAATCCACCCTTCACCATGAAATCGCTCGATTATACTAAAATGAAAACACAGACTCAACTTAAAATATTCTCACTTAAGTTTTTATTAACCTTTTTAGCATCTTCCTCACCAAATATCCACAAATTCTTTCTGACTGCAAAGTCAAAGATATTTGGTTTCCAAATGGAAGAAAAGCAAATGCCAGAGTTAGTAAAGACAACCAGGACAGCCACGATGGCTCACGCCTACAATCCCAGGACTGTGAGAGGCCGAGGCAGGCAGATCACCTAAGGTCAGGAGTTCGAGACCAGCCTGGCCAAAACGGTAAAACCCTGTCTCTACTAAAAATACAAAAATTTACAAAAATTTTTGGGAAAATTTTTTGGGGAAAAAAAAAAAGTTATGTGACTTACCAGGAGGGTATCAAATACATATAGATAGATAGATAGATATTTATGTATGTATAAAATATGTATATATATGAATATTCATAATCTATCAGCACTCAGGATATACAGTCTCAGCTTACATTATGTTAGGCTTTAGAGGCAAAATGCCACTATCCTTGACTCAGATATCAATCCACACCGGAAAAAACACACCATTAAAAAATTAGACGTGCGGCTGGGCATGGAGGCTCATGCCTCTAATCCCAGAACTTTGGGAGGCTGAGGCAGGCAGATCACCTGAGGTCAGGAGTTCGAGACTAGCTTGGCCAAAATGGTAAAACCCTGTCTCTACTAAAAATACAAAAAAAATTTGCCTGGCGTAGTGGTGCACACCTGTAATCCCAGCTACTCAGGAGGCTGAGGCAGGAGAATCGCTCAAACCCAGGAGGTGGAGGTTGCAATGAGCCAAGACTGCACCATTGCACTTCAGCCTGGGAGAAAAGAGTGAAACTCCAACCCAAAAAAAAAAAAGAAAGACATGCAATTTTTAAAAAGCAAGTATCTTGGCCAGGTGTAGTGGTTCATGCCTGTAATCCCAGAACTTTGGGAGGCCAAGGTGAGTGAATCAACTGAGGTTGGGAGTTCGAGATCAGCCTGACAAACATGGAGAAATCCCGTCTCTACTAAAAATAAAAAAAAATGTAGCCTGGCATGGTGGTACATGCCTGTAATCCCAGCTACTCAGGACACTGAGGCAGGAGAATCGCTTGAACCTGGGAGGCAGAGGTTGCAGTGAGCTGAAATCATGACATTGCACTCCAGCCTGGGCAACAAGAGCAAACTCCATCTCAAAGAAAACAAAAAACAAAAAACACGCATCTCCATTTCTCCATTCCTTTAATATTCTCCAGCATTTATGCCTTTACTTTGTATTATGTAAATTTAGTTCTGACATAACTCACGTTTATTGAGGGCCAACTCCATGCAAAACACTATTCTAAGCACAAATCGGTAAGAGTAAAGCTATTTATTCCAATGGAAAGATAATGAGACACTAACTTGGCCAGGTGTGGTAGCTCACACCTGTACTCCCAGCACTTTGGGAGGCTGAGGCGGGTGGATCACTTGAGGTCAGGAGTTTGAGACCAGCGTGACCAACAGGGAGAAACCCCGTCACTACCAAAAATGCAAAACTTAGCTGGGCATGGAGGCATGCACTTGTAATCCCAGCTACTCGGGAGGTTGAAGCAGCAGAATTGCTTGAACCCGGGAGGCAGAGGTTGCAGTGAGCCGAGATCACACCACTGCATTCCAGGCTGGGTGACAGAGTGAGACTGCCTTAAAAAAAAAAAAAAAAAGACCCTGCCCTAACATTTCTGAAGTGTAGGGCTTCTGTATGTTCTATATATTCCTTCCCTGCTACTGCCAAGAAATCAGAACAGTATTCTACTTAATAATTCATAAACAAGCCGGACAAGGAATTTAATATGAGAATTACTCATGTAAATAATTAACTTTAAAAACACAAACAGAACTAAAACCAATCCTTTCCTATTTTCAGACTTCAACTTTATTAAGTTGGGAATCAGCACTATTAAATGCTTGTGTGCATAACCATCACTATATGTTTACATGCAGGATACTTGTGTTTATATAAAAAGTATTTGCATAATGTGAGCTTAACCCTGAACTCCATAATGCCTTCCTCCTCCCACTTCAGGGCTATTGTTAAAACACTCTTTTTTTTCTTTTTTTTTTTCCTGAGACGGAGTTTCCCTTGTTGCCCAGGCTGGAGTGCAATGGTGCAATCTTGGCTCACCGCAACCTCTGTCTCCCAGGTTCAGCTGATTCTCCTGCCTCAGCTTCCTGAGTAGCTGGGATTACAGGCACATGCCACCACGCCCAGCTAATTTTTTTATTTTTAGTAGAGACAGGGGTTTCACCATGTTGGCCAGGCTGCTCTCGAACTCCTGACCTCAGGTGATCTGCCTGCCTCCGCCTCTCAAAGTGTTGGGATTACAGGCATGAGGCACCACTCCTGGTGGTTTTTTTTTTTTTTTTTTGAGACGGAGTTTTGCTCTTGTCCAGGCTGGAGTGCAATGGCATGATCTTGGCTCACTGCAACAACCTCCACCTCCTGGGTTCAAGCAATTCTCCTGCCTCAGCCTCCAGAGTATCTGGGATTACAGGTACGTACCATCATGCCACATTAATTTCTGTGTTTTTTTTTTTTTTTAAGAATAAACAAGGTTTCACAATGTTGGCCAGGCTGGTCTCGAACTCCCGAGCTCAGGTGATTCACCTGCCTTGGCCTCCCAAAGTGCTGGGATTACAGGCGTGAGCCACCGTGTCAGGCCAAAAGACTCTGATTGAACATATGCAAGCGACATTTCTTTTTTGAGACGGAGTCTCGCTCTGTCGCCCAGGCTGGAGAGCAGTGGCATGACCTTGGCTCATTGCAAGGTATGCCTCCCGGGTTCTCGCCATTCTCCTCCCTCAGCCTCCTGAGTAGCTGGGACTACAGGCACCAGCCACCACGCCCAGCTAATTTTTTGTATTTTAGTAGAGATGGGGTTTCACCGTGTTACCCACATGGTCTCGATCTCCTGACCTCGTGATCCACCTGCCTCAGACTCCCAAAGTGCTGGGATTATAGGCGAGAGCCACCGCACCCGGTCCCAAGCCACATTTCTTAAGAGTCAGAATGGTCCAGCGCAGTGGCTCAGGCCTGTAATCCCAGAACTTTTGGAAGCCAAGGTGGGCAGCTCAGTTGAGGTCGGGAGTTCCAGACTAGCCTGGCCTGGATAACACAGCGAAACCCTATCTCTACTAAAAATCCAAAAAATTAGTCAGGCACGGTGGCTCCAGCTACTCAGGCGGCTGAGGCAGGAGAATCGCTTGAACCCAAAGGCGGAGGTTGCAGTGAGCTGACTTTGTGCCACTGCACTCCAGCCTAGGAAACAGATTCCATCTCAGAAAAAAAAAAAAAAAAAAAAAGAATGAATACTGTATTTCTAGACGGTGTGGACTGAATAGAAGCCAAGAGTTATAGAACAGGCTGTCTAGACTATCAAAGATTAAAGATCATCTTTTTAAATAGTTACTGAGGCCGGGAGCAGTGGCTCACGCCTGTAATCCCAACACTTTGGGAGGTCGAGGCGGGCGGATCACAAGGTTAGGAGTTCGAGACCAGCCTGGTCAACATGGTGAAACACCATCTCTACCAAACATACAAAAACTAGCTGGGCGTGGTGGCGCACATCTATAATCCCAGCTACTAGGGAGGCTGAGGCAGGAGAATTGCTTGAACCCGGGAGGCAGAGGCTGCAGTGAGCCGAGATCGCGCCACTGTACTCCAGCCTGGGGGACAGAGTGAAACTCCGTTTCAAAAAACAAAACAAACAAAACAACCAATAGATAGTTCACTGAGCCAGGAGCGGTGGCTCAAGCCTGTAATCCCAGCACTTTGGGAGGCCGAGACGGGCGGATCACGAAGTCAGGAGATCGAGACCATCCTGGCTAACACGGTGAAGCCCCGTCTCTACTAAAAAATACAAGCTACTCGGGAGGCTGAGGCAGGAGAATGGCATGAACCCGGTAGGCGGAGCTTACAGTGAGCTGAGATCCAGTCACTGCACTCCAGCCTGGGCGACAGAGCGAGACTCCGTCTCAAAAAAAAAAAAAAAAAAAAAATAGTTCACTGAATGTACAAGAGTCAACTAAGAGCTTCTATATATCTGGACTGTGACTAAATTCGAATACTCAAAGCATAAGCTAAAACTTGCCATCGTTGAAGTTGTTTTATTGTGTTTAACTCCTAAAGTTTAAGCCCTAAAATGAGCTCTTCTTTATAGAACAATTCCTTTCTCTTCTCTTGAATGTGGCAGTCACTACTGCCAACATAAAGAACTGTAACTATTTTTAGTAACTTCACAAAGCATCCCTGAAGCTTTCTAAACATGGAGAAAGCGTCAAGAAACCCAAGTTCTGTTCTCCAAAGATCACAGATCACGTAACTCTCAGAGATTTATTTCAGGTCCGTATAATCATATACGTTTCATAATTCTAAATGAAGATTTGCAACTCAACTCAATTACTCACAAAGTCCATTCAGCAGAGGCCAATAGCCACGCACCCTGCCCCACTACGGGAAGTTTTGATAATAGGACTGCACATAAATAACGGCCTCCTTTGTCTTCTTCCTATCCTTAACTGGGCCCCACAGTGCACAAATAAGGTCTCCCCTTATTTTGACACGAGGCGTTTAGAATGTATTACCTGTTGTGTGCTGAAAGCGACTATTAACGTACTGGCAATAACAAGTTTGCAGAAGATGCACGCCACCCTAGAGAAAGGGTTGCGTACCCTCTAAAAAGCAAAATTCATAAGCCGCTGTCCGTCCACTCGGGAGTTCCGCAAGCGTAGAAGTCCACGGGCACTCCATTGGGACGCCGATCTGGAGCCGGCAGACTTTCATTTAAAGGCGGAGAGCGGACTGCGGATTCCGACCTCTCAAAGAAAAGAAAGGGGACCCCCTCCCCCCGCCGCAGGAGGAATGTCCCCCAGTAATGGCTCCACACCGGGGAAGAGCAGGCTACGTCCGGGACCCCTCCTCTCACTCCTGGCTACGCTAGGGCCCCTTGGCAGGAGGCCTCTTCTCCCCGGCCAGCTAGGCGCCAGTTCTCGCCGCCGCCCGACTCCACTCTCGGCCGGCTGACCAGCCCGCGCGCGCCCACCTACCTCAGCCGCTCGTAGACCGGCCCCTCCGCGCGTCTAGGGGCTTCCCAGCGGCTGGTAACCTCGCGCTGGCGCCGCTCCCTCCCCAGCCCGCCGCCTCTGCACGGTGCGGAGAACGGGCCAAGGCGGAGGGGCAGGCAGCGAGGGCGGCGGCGAGGCAGACGCTGGCTCCCAGCACCCGCCGCGGCCGCCGCGCACAGTCCTGCCCCGGACGCAGTACGAAGAAGCCGCTACCACCCTGTAGTGTTAGAGGCGGTGTGCGCGACCTCGCGAGGGCCGCGCACGCACACGCACACTCTCATCGCGAGACCCGATCTCCCGCCGCCGACCTGCACGCAAGCTTTGGGAGGGAGCCAGGCTGGCAGGCTGCGCTTGCGCGTCGTGGCCTTAGGCCTGGGCTGTTGGTGGTCCGGCGTCGACCGTCCCCAGTGGCTGAGGTTGAGAGACCTACCAAATGGGGAATTAGTAACTTCCTTACTTGTATTGGTTTTCACCACAATTCTGAGATGCTGGAACTCCTGCTGACCCCATTTCTTAGATACAGGACCTAATAAATGAAAATCAGGGGGGTTGGGACTCTTCATGCCCAGGATCATGTGATAATGAAAAGCCTTATTTTATGGGCCATCCTGATGATCCACGCGGATTACAGGCGTGAGCCACTACGCCCCACGGAATTGTCATATTCATTATTCCATAACCACAGGAAAGGATGGAACAACAAACTACCGCTATTATGTTTTTCTTGTGAGATATCTGACATATCAGTCACCTCACACAAACCCACTTCGAAGGGATTCATTTTCTTCCTCCTTCCTCCTGTGAATTTCCAGATGTCAGAATTGAGAGGATCCAGAATTAGGGCAGCTACTGAAAGGGAGACACTTTATTAAGCAATGGGAAGAGGCTAGAGGAGGATGCTTGCTCTTTTCCCCCATGTAATGAAGGCTATTTGAAGATGGACAATTCATAGTACTGAGTTCTACCGTAAGCACAGCCCTGGGCCAGATACTGCCTTGCCAGTAGGAAAGAAAGGAGGAGCAACAACTTTTCTGGACAAACACAAGCCAGGACACAACACACGAAACAAGCAAGCCCATTCATTCAACCTAGTAAGGGACTGGAGACAGATAAGCCATGTGAACAATTGATTAAACCTACACCAATAAAAACTCTGGACGGCCTGGGTGCGGAGGCTCACGCCTGTAATCCCAGCACTTTGGAAGGCCGAGGCGGCCAGATCACGAGGTCAGGAGTTCAAAACCAGCCTGGCCAACATGGCGAAACCCCATCTCTACTAAAAATATGAAAATTAGTCGGGTATGGTGGCGCGCACCTGTAGTCCCAGCTACTCGGGAGGCTGAGGCAGGAGGATCACTTGAACCCGGGAGGTGGAGGTTGCTGTGAGCCGAGATCATGCCACTGCACTCCAGCCTGGGACAGAACGAGACTCCATCTCAAAAAAACAAACAAACAATAACAACAACAACAACAACAAAAAACTCTGGACACAAAGCTCAGGTGGAATTCCCTGGTTGGGAAGGTAGGATTTTTTTGGCAGACAGGGATTCATAACATGATTCCAAACATCATTCAAACTAGGTGGAGTGACTCACACCTGTAATCCCAGGACTTTGGGAGGCCGAAGCGGGAGGCCAGGAGTTTGAGACCAGCCTGGACAATATAGATTCTGTCTCTACAAAAAATTAAACAATTAGCTGGGTGTGGTGATGAGTACTTGTAGGGCCAGCTGCTAGGGAGGCTGAGATAGGAGAAAGGACTGAGATAGGAGGAAGAAGACTGAGGCTTCCTTAAGCTGTGATTGTGACACTGCACTCCAGCTTGGGCAACAGAGTGAGACCCTGTCTCAAAAAAATGAAATACTAAAAAACAGGATTAACCATGCCAGTGTTATTTATATGTAAAAGGAAAATACCAATATAAAAAAGTTAAAATATGTACACAGATTTTAAGGCATATTAAGTAGCCTATCTAAAAACAAGTTTTTTTTCTAAGCAAGGTTTTTTTGCTCTTGAGGTAGAATTTGAGAATGTGTAACAGCACTCCCATACCATAGAATCACTATTGCAAATCTGTAACTCTAAACTCTTGTCTGAAATGGCATTTGTACATAAAAACACTTAAGAAAAAGAAACTTTCATTCTAACAAGGTCAAATAATTTGCAGGCCCAGTAGAGGGGTAGCCAGAATAACAAAGGAAGTCAGACAGCCCTGAGTTTGAATGCCTTTCTGCCACTTGCCTCCCATGGCATTTTGGGCAAGTCACTGCTCCTTCAAAAGTTTCCACATGTATGAAATTAAGACACTGTCTTCCTTGTAGAGCTGTGAAATTAAATAAGCTAATAGGGCTATTTAAATACTCATGAGTGGCCAGGCACAGCCACTCATGCCTATAATCCCAGCACTTTGGGAAGCCAAGGCAGGTGGATCACCTGAAGTCAGGAGTTCAGGACCAGCCTGGCCAACATGGTGAAACCCCGTCTCTACTAAAAATACAAAACATTAGCCAGGCGTGGTGGTGCATGTCTGTAATCCCACCTACTTAGGAGGCTGAGACAGGAGAATCACTTGAACCTGGGAGGTGGAGGTTGCAGTCAGTTGAGATCGCACCACTGCACTCCAGTCTGGGTGACAGAATGAGACTCTGTCTCAAAAATAACTCACCTCAGCTACTTGGTAGACTGAGGCGGGAGGATCGCTTGAGCCTGGAAGGCAGGGATTACAGTGAACGAAGATCACGCCACTGCACTCTAGCCTGGATGACCAAGCGAAACCCTGTCTCAAAAGATAAAAAGAAAAAAGAAAATATTCACCCCTATTTAGATGTTCATCATACTATTCTATTTTCAAATATTTATCATTTTCCATAAAATATTTTAAGCTCATACAAGTTATATTGTTCTTGAAAATAACCAAATATAAACATTCCAATAAAATCTCGAATAAGAATTCATGGGAATAGGGTCAGGCACGGTGGGTCATGCCTTCTAACCCAGGACTTTGGGAGGCTGAGGTAGGCAGATTACTTGAGGCCAGAAGTTCCAGACCAGCCTGGCCAACATGGCGAAACCTCGTATCTACTAAAATAGAAAAATCAGCTGGGTGTGATGGTGCACACCTGTAATCCTGGCTACTCAGGAGGCTGAGGCACCAGAATCACTTGCACCCCAGAGGTGGAGGTTGCGGTGAGCCAAGATTGGCCACTGCACTCCAGTCTGGGCAACAGTGAGACTGTCTCAAATTTAAAAAAAAAAAAATTATGGGGACAAATATTAATCATTGCAACTGAAGGGAATAACTGAAGAAGACTTGCAAAGGATTTGAGTTTCAAGTTTGGATTTGAAAGTGCCAGACATGAATTGGTGGAGTAGAAGCTGTGGTGGCTACAAGGAAGACAACAGCAAGCACATTTATAATGGTGGAACCACCTTTACCCACTGAATAATCCAGGAAGCGTTGGAAGTGGGCTTTAAATGCCATGTTAGTCTGGAGATATTTCACAGAAGCACCATGAGCCAGGAAATATCAGCAAGAAATCTTCCAGCCAGCTCTCTTTAGAGGGAGATCTAGCCACCAAGATGAAACTGCACACTTATATCAGCTGATGACCTTAGTAAAATAGCACCAGCCATTTGGTGAACCACTAGCTAGTGGGTATTTGATCAAGGAAGAGGAGACATTCCAGGTTTACTCACCCTCTGACACATCTACTCATTTATGCTATATGTTGACTTTAGTTTTTTTTTTTTTTTTCTTCAGACGGAGTCTCGCTCTGTTACCCAGGCTGCGTCACTGCATTGTGGCCAAATCTCGGCTCACTGCAACCTCCGCCTCCTGGGTTCAAGCAATTCTCCTGCCTCAGCCTCCCGAGTAGCTGGGACTACAGGCATGTGCTACCATGCCCAGCTAATTTTTCTATTTTTAGTAGGGACAGGGTTTCACCATGTTGGCCAGGCTGGTCTTGAACTCCTGACCTAAGGTGATCCTCCCACCTCAACCTCCCAAAGTGCTGGAATTACAGGCATGAGCCACTGTGCGCAGCCAACTTATTTTAGATTCAATGGAGCAGACAAATGTTATAACCATGCAAAATAGTGCTTCACGAAAATCTGAACTATCTTCACAATAGTCACTATGAGAGAAATAGTGACCAACTCATTTTTTATATAGGAATTTGCTACCACTCTAGGCAGCTCCGTATAAAATTCTAAAATTCTTTAAACTTCTAAAATTTTACCTCATATTAAAGCAGTCAGCCTCCTACTAATGTCTATCCACTGTCCTAGTTTTTTAGACTCATGTTGCACAAAGTTAGTCATATGATCCCACTTGCCTCTATAAGGAGCTCATTTAGTTCAGGCCTCTGGAAGCTCTTTTTTGGATATATTATAAATATTATAACGAATCTCCACTATGTGGCTCCTCTGTACTTCTCCAGCCATCCCCTCCCCCAAAGTCAGGCGTGGCCATGTGACTTGCACTAGTCAATGAAAGTGACAAATGTGAGATTATCTAAGATTCTTCTCTGCCATTAGGACTGTGATGTTAGAGTTGCCATCAGTCTGGATCCTGGATCCTGGGGTTAGAAAGATGTGAAGTAAAGCTTCCCCTCTTACAACACATGAGGATAGTTTAGTATAGATGAGAAATAAACTTTTTTTTTTTTTTTTTTTTTGAGACAGAGTCTCATTCTGTCACCCAGGCTGGAGTGCAGTGGTGAGATGTTGGCTCACTGCAACCTCCAACTCCTGGGTTCAAATGATTCTCGTATCTCAGCCTCACAAGTAGCTGAGACTACAGGCATGAGCCAACACGCTTGGCTTTTTGTATTTTTAGTAGAGAGGGGGTTTCACCATGTTGACTAGCCTGATCTCGAACTCCTGACCTCAGGTGATCTGCCTGCTTCAGCCTCCCAAAGTGCTGGGATGACAGGCGTGAGCCACTACTCCTAGCCCAGAGAAATAAAACATCACTGAGATTTTTGTTACTGCACCATGATCTAGCTGTAGTAACTGGAAACTACAAAGGTTACTTTTACCTCTGACGAAAAGCTAAGAGAGAACTGAAGAAATAGCATAATCCAAAAAAATCGAGGAAATGGGCCCTTCTACCATGTAGAGGGGCAGGTGTAAAGGATTTAACCTTGCCAAAGAACAGTGTGGCCTTTACTGCTGGCTTCTTGGAAGTAACCTCTAAACCCTTGGGATGTCATGTTTCATAGTGTTTTTGTTTGCCTGGGGCCCTGGGTCATGCAAGATAGTCTAACAATGTGATTTAGTGTGAAAAAGCTGGGTCACATGGTATCAGCTCCACCTCCTGAGGGACTGGAAACTGAAATCAGCCATATGGCTAATTAATCATATCTACGTGATGAACTCCAATAAAAACTCTGGATACCAAGGCTCAGATGAGCTTCCCAGACGGGTGCAATTGCTTATGCCTATAATCCCAGCACTTTGGGAGGCCGAAACAGGAGGACTGCTTGAGCCCAGGAGTTGGAGGTCACCCTAGGCAACAACATAGGGAGACCCTGCCAATACAAAATAAATAAGTAAATAAATAAATAAAAGCCAGGCATGGTGGCACATGCCTGTGGTCCCAACTACTTAGGATGCTGAGGTGGGAAGATTGTTTGAGCCCATGAGGTTGAGGCTGCAGTGAGCCGTAATCACATCACTGTACTCCAGACTGAATGATAGAGCAAGACACTGATTCCAAAATATAATAAACCAGGCACGGTAGTTCATGTGTGAAATCCCAGCATTTTGGGAAGCTAAGGTGGGAGGACGACTTGAGCCCAGGAGTTTGGGGCTACAGTGAGCCATGATCATGACACTGTACTCAAGCCTGAACAAGAGAGCAAGACCTGGACTCAAAAAATATACGAATGAATGAATAAATAAATAGGATGCTGCTAAGGCCTAACACTTACCTGTTCATTTTTTTTTTTTTTTTTTTTTTTTTTTTTGAGACAGAGTCTCCCTCTGTCGCCAGGCTGTAGTGGGGTGGTGTGATCTCGACTCACTGCAACCTCTGCCTCCAGGGTTCAAGCAATTCCTCTGCCTCAGCCTCCCGAGTAGCTGGGACTACAGGTGCACACCAACACGCCAGGCTAATGTTTTCTATTTTAGTAGAGACGGTTTCACCACGTCAGCCAGGATGGTCTCAATCTCCTGACCTCTTGATCTGCCCGCCTCAGTCTCCCAAGTTGCTGGGATTACAGGCGTGAACCACTGCACCCAGTCACCTGTTCTTAAGGTTAAGTTACTCTAGGCCGGGTGCGGTGGCTCACACCTGTAATCCCAGCACTCTGGGAGGCTGAGGCAGGCAGATCACTCGAGGTCAGGAGTTCCAGACCAGTCTGACCAACATGATGAAACCCTGTCTCTACTAAAAATACAAAAAAAAAAAAATCAGCCAGGCGTGTGCCACCACTACTCAGGTGGTGAGCTACTCAGGAGGCAGAGACACGAGAATTGCTTGAACCTGGGAGGCGGAGGTTGAATTGAGCTGAGATTGCACCATTGCACTCCAGCTTGGGTGACCAAAAAAAACAAAAAAAAAGGTAAAGTTACTCCTTAAATTTAACACTTGCATTAGCATCTACAATAGCAGCATCCTCTTTCCAGTCCCTTTAGCCGCAGAGTGCAAATAATGAAAGCAGTATTGACGTATTCTAATAATGCTGCTTGATATGAGCAGGCCAAACAGAAAAAAATTAAAATACCATGTATGTACCACAAACTACATCTTCTATATAGTATTTATTGTTACCAGACAGGCAGGCTTTGGAGTGAAGATAGATACAGACTTAAATGCTAGGTCTGCCACTTACTAGCTGTGTGACCATGAACAATTCAACAAGTATTTATTTTTTTTTTTTTTGAGACGGAGTCTCGCTCTGTCCCCCAGGCTGGAGTGCAGTGGCGCAATTTCATCTCACTGCCAAGTCCCGGGTTCACACCATTCTCCTCCCTCAGTCTCCCAAGTAGCTGGGACTACAGGCACCGCCACCATGCCCGGCTAATTTTTTGTATTTTTTAGTAGAGATGGGGTTTCACCATGTTAGCCAGGATGGTCTCAATCTCCTGACCTCGTGATCCACCCGCCTCGGACTCCCAAAGTGCTGGATTACTCAACAAGTATTTATTAAATGCAAAACTGAGGATACAAAATATAAGACATGGACTCTGATCTCAGAGAGCTCATATTCCATTGAAATCAATGAAATGGACAATCAAATAGATCATTGGAATTTGGTGTTAAGTGCAACAAAAATGGTGGACCTGATGTTTTTAGGAAATTAACTCAGGTTGGCTTTTTTTTTTTTTTTTTTTTTTTTTTGAGACAGGGTCTTGCTCTGTTGCCAGGCTGGAATTCTGTGGTGTCATCATGGCTCACTGCAGCCTCAACTTCCCCAGGCTCAGGGGATCTGCTAACCTCAGCCTCCCAAGTATCTGGGACTATGGATGTGCGCCAGGCCAATTTTTGTATGTTTTGTAGACAGGGTTTCCTCATGTTGCCCAAGCTGGTCTTGAAGTCCTGGGCTCAGGCATTCCTCCTGCCTTAGCCTCCCAAAGTGCTGGGATTGCAGGCGTGAACCACTGTACCTGGCCAGATTGGTCTTAATGAGGTGCTATAGTACACACAATACATACACGATATTCTGTCAAATGCAGAGGCTTTTTCAAGGGCATAGGTATTTATCAGTACTTCATTTGCAACAAGATCATACTTAAACAATTTTTTTTTTTTGTAGAGATGAGGTCTTGCCATGTTGCCAAGGCTAGTCTAAAACTCCTGGCCTCAAGTGATCCCCCAACCTGAGCCTCTCAAAGTGCTGAAATTACAGGCATGAGCCGCTGTGCCTGGAGTACACTTTTATTTATTTGTTTGTTTGAGATAGTCTTGCTCTTTCACTTAGGCTGGAATGCGGTGGCGTGATCTCGGCTCACTGATTCTCCTCTCAGCCTCCGAGTAGCTGGGGTTAAAGGTGCCTGCTGCCACGCCTGGCTAATTTTTGTATTTTTTAATAGAGACAGCGTTTCATCACATTGGCCAGGCTGGTCTCAAACTGACCTCAGGTGATCCGCCCGCTTTGGCCTCCCAAACTGCTGGGATTACAGGCGTGAGCCACCGCATCCGGCCTGGAGTGCACTTTCAAACATCACACTACTCNGTTTACGCCATTCTCCTGCCTCAGCCTCCCGAGTAGCTGGGACCACAGGCGCTCGCCACTTCGCCCGGCTAGTTTTTTGTATTTTTTTAGTAGAGACGGGGTTTCACCATGTTAGCCAGGATGGTCTCGATCTCCTGACCTCGTGATCCGCCCGTCTCGGCCTCCCAAAGTGCTGGGATTACAGGCTTGAGCCACCACGCCCGGCCTCTCCCAACATTTTTTCTTCAAAAGTATACATCCTTGAAATACAATTTGAATTCAGTATAACATTTTTCATTGTTTCTCCAAAAGCATCAGCCTGGCCCAAGGTAGGCCATATCACATAGGCAAATCACCAGTGAATTAGGCTTTTGAATGATAAATAGTGATTATATAAACATGAATAGAAGGAATATTTGTCTCTATCTGGAATTTGGCTGCCTCTAAAGACCTTTCAATTGAGGGTACAAGTGTTTTTGTTTTTGTTTTGTTTTTAAATAGAGATGGGGTCTCCCTGTATTGATCAGACTGGTCTTGAACTCCTGGGCTCAAGCAATCCTCCCACCACTGCCTTGTAAAGTGCTAGGATTACAGGTGTGAGCAACTACACCCAACCCAAGTGTTCTTAAATACTTTCATATACATAGGAAAAAAATGAATCTTGCTTTCTAGATTTTAACTTACCAGTAACAGCTGACTGTCCCTGCTAAATATATAGCTTTATATCAATACTAAAAAGAAAGATAGGGTCTTAGTCTGTTTTAGCTGCTATAACAAAATAATGGACTGGATGGCTTACAAAAGACAAAATTTTATTTCTCTGGAAGCTGGAAAGTCCAAGGTCAAAGTACTGGCCGATTTAGTGTCTGGTAGAGAGCCAGCTTTCTGGTTCACAGACAGCTTTTTTTTTTTTTTTTTTCTGTGTTCTCACATGGCAGAAGGGGCAAGGGAGTTCACTGGGGTCTCTTTTATAAGGGCACTGATCCCACCAGCCCTGATGACATAATCACCTCCCAAAGGCCTCCAAATACTATCAAATTGGGGATTAGATTTCAACATCATGAATTTGGGGGTGGGGAAAGGATACAAACATTCAGTGTAGAGCAGACAGCATAAGAAAATCTACCCCTATTCACCCATTATAATAATAGTGCCAGCCAACATTCATTGTAGGCTTACCATATGCCAGGCACTATTTTTACATGCTTTAAGCATATTTATGCTTTAAATGTATAATTTCACCTCATCCTCATAACAATCCTAAAATGTATGTATTATATCTGAATTTTATATATGAAAAAACAGATAAAGTGGCCAGGCATGGTGGATCGCACCTGTAATCCCAGCACTTTGGGAGGCCGAGGCGGGTGGATCACCTGAGGTCGGGAGTTCTAGACCACCCTGACCAACATGGAGAGACCCCGTCTCTACTAAAAATACAAAATTAGCTGGGCATGGTGGCATATGCCTGTAGTCCCAGCTACTTGGGAGGCTGAAGCAGGAAAATCACTTGAACCCGGGAGGCGGAGGCTGCAGTGAGCTGAGATTGGGCCATTGCACTTCAGCCTGGGCGACAGAGCGAGACTCTGTCTCAAAAAAAAAAAAAAAAAATTAGCCAGGGGTGGTGGCACGTGCCTGTAATCCCAGCTACTCTGGAGGCTGAGGCAAGAGGATCACTTGAACTGTGAGAGGCAGAGGTTGCAGTGAGCCCAGATTGCGCCACTGCACTCCAGCCTGCGTGACAGAGTGAGACTCCATCTCAAACAACAACAACAACAAAAAACAAAAACCTTACACAAAATAAAATGTTAAAGAAAGGATGAGACGTAGAAAGAAAAAAGAAAAATAAGGCCAGGCGGGTCCAGTAGCTCACGCCTGTAATCCCAGCACTTTGGGAGGGCAAGGTAGGTGGATCATCTGAGGTCAGGATTTCGAGACCAGCCATGGTAAAACCCTGTCTCTCCTAAAATTACAAAAATTAGCCAGGTGTGGTGGCAGGCACTTGTAATCCCAGCTACTTGGGAGGCTGAGGCAGGAGAATCGCTTGAACCCAGGAGGTGGAGCTTGCAGTGAGCAGAGATCAAGGCCACTGCACATCAGCCTGGGCAATAAGAGCAAAACTCCATCTTAAGAAAAAAAAAAAAAGCTTCTCAATGACCAGCCAGACATCAGATGTAGAAAATAAATAAATGAGTATAGTCTTCTCACTAAGTTATTTTTATTTAGAAAAATATCTCTTTCATTTTAAAATATTTACTTAACACATATGGGTTGTTAGTTTTGTATAAATATTCTACAACTTAAAAAAATAAAAGGAAAAATAGATCCAGGTGTGGTGGCTCATGCTTGTAATCCCAGTAGAGGAAGGATTGCCCGAGGCCAGGAGTCTGAGATTAGCCAGGGCAACATAGCAAGACCCCACTGCTACAAAAAATAAAAAATTAGCCAGGCATGGTAGCACACACCTGTATAGTCCTACTTACCTATTCAGGAGGCTGAAGTGGGAGGATCACTTGAGCACAGGAGTTTGAGACTACTGTGAGCTATGATCATGCCACTGCACTCCAGCCTGGGCAACAGAAAGAGACCCTGTCTCTAAAAGTAAAATAAAGAAAAAAAAAACAGAAGCTTCAAAATTTTCTTCCTGCTTTTCTTTTTCTTTTCTTTTTTTTTTTGAGACGGAATCTCGCTCTGTCGCCCAGGCTGGAGTGCAGTGACCGGATCTCAGCTCACTGCAAGCTCCGCCTCCTGGGTCTACGCCATTCTCCTGCCTCAGCCTCCCGAGTAGCTGGGACTACAGGCGCCCGCCACCTCGCCCGGCTAGTTTTTTGTATTTTTTAGTAGAGATGGGGTTTCACCGTGTTAGCCAGGATGGTCTCGATCTCCTGACTTCGTGATCTGCCCGTCTCGGCCTCCCAAAGTGCTGGGATTACAGGCTTGAGCCACCGCGCCCAGCTTCTTTTTCTTTTAAGATGCAGTTACTCTGTCACCCAGGCTAGAGTGCATTGGCACGATCTGGGCTCACTGTAACCTCCACCTCCTGGATTCAAGCAATTCTCCTGCCTCAGCCTCCGAAGTAGCTGGGATTACAGGTGTGTGCCACCACACCCTACTAATTTTTGTATTTTTTTAGTAGAGACTGGGTTTCACCATGTTGGCCAGGCTGACACTCCTGACCTCTTCAGCCTCCCAAAGTGTTGGGATTACAAGTGTGAGCCAACACGTCTGGCCTCTTCCTGATTTTCAATAAATTACTGTCACGTACCCCACTTTGGAGACCACAGCTTTAGTTCACAGGCAGTCAAATTCCAAGAGCAAAAGTGAAGATTACCAGTATTTCTCAAACTTAAATGTATATCATAGAATGAGTACCACCCCCAGATACACTTTTTTTTTTTTAAGACAGTCTTGCTCTTTTGTCCAGGTCGGAGTGCACTGGCATGATCTTGGCTCACTGCAACCTCTGCCTCCTGGGTTCAAGCAATTCTCATGCCTCCATCTCCTGAGTAGCTGGAATTACAGGTGCACACCACCACGCAGCATTTTTTTTTTTTTAAACAGAGTTTAGCTCTGTCACCCAGGCTGGAGTGCAGTGGCGTGATCTTGGCTCACTGCAACCTCTGCCTCCCATGTTCAAGCGATTCTCCTGCCTCAGCCTCCCAAGCAGCTGGGACTACAGGCACACACCACCACACCAGCTAATTTTTTTATTTTTAGTAGAGACAGGTTTCACCATATTGGCCAGGCTGGTCTCAAACTCCTCACCTTGTGATCTGCCTGCCTCAGCCTCCCAAAGTGCTGGGATTACAGGAGTGAGCTACCGTGCCTGGCCTTGTAGTTTTGATACAGACAGAATTTCATCACGTTGGCCAGGCTGGTCTCAAACTTCTGACCTCAGGTGATCCACCCTCCTCAGCCTCCCAAAGTGCTGGGATTACATGCGTGAGCCACCGTGCCTGACCTCAGATACATTTTTAGGAGCAAAACTAGACCAATAAAAAGTTACAGAGGAATTTATGCTCTCTTTGAAGCTCCCAAGCATCCAGCCCCACCAAGCTTTCCAAATCCTGTGCCACATACACAGGCTGAAGGCTGGTTTGGGCATGCGGAGGACTCTTTTCCAAAGTCAACAGTATGCTTTTGGGAGTATCAGCTCCCAGAAGACTGCCTTAGGCAAAGGCACAGAGAAAAGATGCTGCCTTCAAGATTTCTGGGACCGGCTGGAAGGCACTTGAGAGCCTCCCAGGATTTCAGGCCAAAGACACTTTAACATCCAAAGCTGCTACAGAAGTGCCTGAAGTTGCCAGGCTCCTAAAAATCCAGTCACTACCAAGTTCAAATGAAAAGCTTTTTCTGTACAAAGAACATGTTTTTCACACTGAATCCTCTCACATATCCCTTATTCCACAGTATGCAAAGTTGTGAAGAGAGACTAATATTCAAAACATGGGCAACTAGGTATTCCTATATATTAAAAATGATTAGTTTTTTAAATTCTGAAATTCTATCTTTTAAAGTAATCCTAACATGTGAGAGCAACGTTGAGTTCCAATTCCCCCAAAAGGTTAAACTTCCCTTTTTACTTCATACTTTTTTTCTTCCCAAAAGAACATGGTTAATGCGAAGTTAGAATTTCTTCCTTAAGGCTTGAGTTTGAAAAAAATCATGAACTCCTGTAAGTTGTTGCCATATTTGGAAGAGAACAAGTTCAAGAAAAATAATCAAAAGTAAATTCCTCACCAGTCATGTAACTTGACAGTATGCACTCACACACACATAGCAGCTAAACCATAAGGCACTTTTAAAAGGGAAAGTCAATATTGTGGGGACTTTCTGAAGAATACCTTTACACTTTCTCTTTGCATTCCTACTTGGATCCCTGCCTGAGAAAAATTATAAATTTATATATATTTTTAGAAGGCCTTCAAATATCCATAACAGTCAACATATCAGGGAATTTTTACCTGGTAAGGGAAACGTAGCTGTCTTTAGCTCCAGAGAGCTGACCTAAGAGTGGAGCAGATGTTTCATTAACCAGTATGTAAGATGTCGCTATACTCCAAGTTAACTATCTCACTCCAGTAAGTTTGTTTTCTGATGGTTACACCCAAACTAAATAGTTAAGACTCTCCCTCACCCCTCTACATACATTTACTCTCTCACTCCTGGTACTTAACACACATAAATAAACACACATGCACCTTTTTAAAAGATAAGCTTTTAGTACGCCAGAAGCAGCAGGCATGAGAAAATGTCAGTAGATTCCCATTCGTACGTAAAACTATGTACCAAAATGTGAAGAACTGACAGCTCTAGACTCAAATCTAAGTGGAAGAGTATTTGAATGGCCCACATTGGGCTAGCCACTCAGAACTCTTGCCTGCTTTAAGAACTTAGCATAATCTGGCCGGGTGCCATGGCTCACGCCTGTAATCCCAGCACTTTGGGAAGCCAAGGCGGGTGGATCACTTGAGGTCAGGAGTTCAAGACCAGCCTGGCCAACATGGTGAAACCCCGTCTCTACCATAAAAACACAAATTCAAAATACAAATTCACCAGGCATGGTGGTGAGTACCTGTAACCCCAGCTACTCAGGAGGCCATGGCAGGACAATCACTTGAACCTGGGAGGCGGAGGTTGCATGGAGCCGAGATTGCGCCACTATACTCCAGCCTAGGCAAAAGAGCGAGACTCCATCTCAAAAAAAAAAAAAAAAAAAGAACTTAGCATGATCTATAAAGCAGCAAAATGGCACATTTTACTAAATAAAGTGTAGCTATTTATCCTAGACTTCATTTAGACAACAATTTCCCCACAACCTCCTATTTTAAACAATATGCTAGTCAAATCAAAGGATTTTGGCTGATGGCTTTATAAATCAAAGCATGGCACCAAGAGTAAAAAGAGGTCAGAAACAGCTGAGTTACAACTTTGGCGGTTTTCCTAGTTTGTGCTTCCCAAGATTCTGCTGTGTTACTCAGAAGCTGACTCCACAGCTAGCTGAATAAGATTTATAAATCCTAAGTATTCAATAGCTGGTTCTCCTTCAATTCTATACATAGGAACTGCCTGACTCAAAAGAAAGATTAGGCCGGGTGTGGTGGCTCATGCCCGTAATCCCAGCACTTTGGGAGGCCGAGGCGGGCAGATCACGAGGTCAGGAGATCGAGACCATCCTGGCTAACATGGTGAAACCCCGTCTCTACTCAAAATACAAAAAATTAGATGGGTGTTGTGGCATGTGCCTGTAGTCCCAGTTACTCAAGAGGCTGAGGCAGGAGAACCACTTGAACCTGGGAGGTAGAGGTCGCAATGAGCTGAGATTGCCACTGCACTCCAGCCTGGGCAACAGAGCAAGACTCTGTCTCAAAAACAAAAACAAAACCAAACCAAACCAAAAAAGATTATCAGTCACATGTGCATTGTGTATACCAACAAAGGCAATGAGACATGAAATATATCAAATAGTAAAGTGTCCAAAAGGAGTAAAGGAGAACTTAGCTACTATTCTTTCATTCTACATATCCCCTTTTTTTTTTCTTTTTTTCTTTTTTGAGATTGAGTTGCGCTCCTGTTGTCCAGGCTGGAGTGCAATGGCATGATCTTGGCTCATTGCAACCTCTGCCTCCCAGGTTCAAGCGATTCACCTACCTCAGTCTCCTGAGCAGCTGGGATCACAGGCATGTGCCACCACACCTGGCTAATTTTGTATTTTTAGTAGAGACGGGGTCTCTCCATGTTGGTCAGGCTGGTCTTGAACTCCTGACCCCAGGTGATCCGCCTGCCTCAGCCTCCCAAAGTGCTGGGATTACAGGCATGAGTCACAGAACCCAGCCTACATATCCATTTTGTAAGAGTGTCACTGTGGCAAAACCCCAACTGGCAAATGAACCTATTATTTCACCTATATTTCTCTTACACTAAATACAATGAACATAAAAGACTTAAGAGGTGTCTTCAGGAAGACATTTTTGGAACAGAATTATAAATACTTTAGGTAATAAGTTGCTAGAATTTTTAAAATAAAAATACAGAGGGTATAATATTTCTCTCACCAATATAAACAAAATTAGAGAAACAGAAGAAAAAGCATTTGAGGAAAGATAATTTTAAGAAAGTGCAGATTGAATTCGAATTAATTTTATTTTATAAGGAATTTAGAAAACATGAGCAAATATTCATATTGCATTAAAAAAACAAAGTCTGTATATCATTCAAATTTTAGGTCAGTGTGACACTATTGCATTAAAAAAACAAAGTCTGTATATCATTCAAATTTTAGGTCAGTGTGACACTAAAAAATGTACTAACAAATATGTTTCATTTTAGAACAAAATTGTATCAGTGGCTTATCACAACTGATATACAAACACAAAGAAAATGCTAAAATGATGTAAAACTGAATCTCAAAGTGATCCAGTCGGATGAAGGGAGCACCAATTATCATTGATGTGGGACTGCCATATATTCTACCAAAGAAAACAAACTACCACTAGGTGATAACGATAAGCAAATAAATAAACTAGAGGGAGGGAATGAGCCCACAATTCCTGGAATTTTACAGTAAGTGGTTTATTTGTTTTTGTTGTTACATGTCTTTTGTCTGTTTCTTCCTTCAAGAATTTAAGTGGATGTGTGAAGGATCCAAGAATACTTCCCAGGCATATCTTACTTTTTCAGGAAGAATAACTTTATACTGAAGAAATAATGATTAATACTCCCTATCACTTCAGCTACTGAATATACTATTAAAATTATTTAACAACTATGCTTTTTTTTTTCTTTTTAAAAAACTGTAAGTCAAGAATATTTAAAGAATGAAAGTCTCTTCATTTAAGAAACACACAGTCGTCCTTTGGTATCCGAGGGGGATCGATTGCAGGACACCCCTTAAACCCCTCCTCTGTACCAAAATCCATGGATGTTCAAGCCTCTTATATGAAATGGCTTGCTATTTGCATACAACCTATGCACATCCTCCTGTATACTTTAACTCACTTTTACTTAAAATATCTAACACAATGTAAATGTTATAGTAAAACTGTTTTACAGCTGCTAAACTGTATTTTAAATTTTTTACATTAGTTTTTCTTCTTTTTTTTTTTCTATTTTTGATCGGTGGTTGGTTTAATCTGTGGGTGTGAAACCCTTGGATATAAAAGGCTGACTTTATCTATTTAACTCCTGAAAAAAGTTATTTTTTGAAAAGTGACAATAACATGAAGTTAATACATCAGGAGTCTTGAAAAGAATATTAGGTAATCCAATTATAACAATTTAAATTAGAATATTCAGGAACTGTATCTTGAAGGCTCAAAAATAGAATTTATTTATTTATTTATTTATTTATTTTTTTTTTTTGAGATAGTCTTACTCTGTCGCCCAGGCTGGAGTGCAATGGTGTGATCCTGGCTCAGATTCTCCTGCCTCAGCCTCCTGAGTAGCTGGGATTACAGGCGCCTACCACCATGCCGACTGATTTTTGCATTTTTAGTAGAGACAGTGTTTTGCCATGTTGTCCAGGCTGGTCTTGAACTCCTGATCTCAAGTGATCTGCCCACCTCGGCCTCCCAAATTGCTGGGATTACATGTGTGAGCCACTACGCTCAGCCTCAAAAATACAATTTATGATTCCTTGTGAATTACATTTCACTAAGATGAAGCACATCTAAGTTTAAAACTTGGGTACCATTATGTTTCACAATTTTTGAGAAAGAAAATTCACAACCCACTCAATAATCCTGAAGAAAAATCAGATTAAAAGTAGTAGGATATTTGTAAATACAACATGTATAGATGTATAACAAAACACTTTCTAGAAGGAAAAGTTATGATATTTAATATTTATAGGCTACACTCTTTCTTTTAAGGGAGATTATAAAAGAGGAGCTAGGTATGGAGCCAGAAGTTGTGAGGGGAACCTCAAAGTAGTAAATACTAAAACTCTTTGTACAGTTTTACACTCAGTGTAAAGAAATGCGAAAAATCCTTATACTATTAAATCTTTACTTGTATAAAAACCAAAATTAGTCCAACTACTTTTTGCCCATTTATGATGATAAAAATTGAAACAAAAACTCTCAACCTATTTTGTAAGACTTCTATTATAACATTCTTAAATCCAGTTCATATTGTTCCACAGAGTCATGTAACATTTAAGCTCAAGGTGGGGACACAAAGTAAGATAGTGAATTTTACCTTTTCTTAGGAAATGATCACAATTTCATTGAAAGTACAGGATAAAGTGAATAGCCCCTTAATGACTTGTGTACTTTATTGTCTTCAATAGAAAGTTCAAATATTTCCATTTTTTAAACCTCTAGAATATTATCCAGACATTTAAAATATTGATATTTAAGTTTACATTAAAGGACATCACACTCTGAAAACAGGCCGGCTTTAAATATAGTTTGATTGATTGTGGGGGTACTTACGGACAGATTTCTTTACCAAATACTAGTTTCTTGTATTTAAAAAAAATCAGCAAGACAGAATTTTTAAAAATCTTAATTTACAATACATTGTAAACTGCAGACTGCAACTGCCACATCTATCATAGACCAGCACAGGTAAAAATCTTTTTTCCGGATGTCTATAAGACTTTGTATCTTCCTTTATTTGTTGGTTGGTACGAATTTTGCTGTAATAGGAAATAAAAGATATGTCATCAGAGAAAGCAAAACAAATAACAATAACAACAACAAAAAAAACCAACCAACCAACCAAACAAACCCAAAAGGGAAATATTTAAGATCATTTCTTTTGCTAACTTGTAAAACTATTGGTTATTTAAAATTTTAAATGTTAATATTACTGCACTGAGAAAGGAAAAACTATTCAATAACTAATGATTTCTCTGTTCACTTAACTATTCCTTAACAACTATGTTTTGAAATCAACTTAATGGTGGTAGCATCTATGGGCACAAGATTCTTTTCTATCACTCCTTGTTGAAATAGTCTTAAGCACGTGATTGAACAGCTGTTTTACTTTTTCCCTCTTGTTTTCTGAACCCTCTTTTCTTTTTTTTTTTTTTTTTTGAGACGGAGTCTGGCTCTGTCGCCCAGGCTAGAGTGCTGTGGCCGGATCTCAGCTCACTGCAAGCTCCGCCTCCCGGGTTTAGGCCATTCTCCTGCCTCAGCCTCCGGAGTAGCTGGGACTACAGGCGCCCGCCACCTCGCCCGGCTAGTTTTTTGTATTTTTTTAGTAGAGACGGGGTTTCACCGTGTTAGCCAGGATAGTCTCGATCTCCTGACCTCGTGATCCGCCCGTCTCGGCCTCCCAAAGTGCTGGGATTACAAGCTTGAGCCACCGCGCCCGGCCTGAACCCTCTTTTCATTAAACTTCTAACTCCCCTGCCAAAAAAAGGAATGCTCTCTGAGGGGAGTTTTAGAAAAGCTCTCAGAAGTACACTTAGAGAAAAGACAACGTTTCCTTTCAAAGGAAATGTACACACTGTAGGGAGTGTTCATAAGCTGCAACCGGCACTAAAGACACAAGGACAGATCTACCTCCACTGGAAAGGCAGTCTGTAAAGGGCTTTTTCCAAAATCAAATTAAGTCATTGTTTAAGTTTAAAGACACTGACGGGCCGGGCGCGGTGGCTCAAGCCTGTAATCCCAGCACTTTGGGAGGCCGAGACAGGTGGATCACGAGGTCAGAAGATCGAGACCATCCTGGCGAACACGGTGAAACCCCGTCTCTACTAAAAAATACAAAAAACTAGCCGGGCGAGATGGCGGGCGCCTGTAGTCCCAGTTACTCGGGAGGCTGAGGCAGGAGAATGGCGTAAACCCGGGAGGCGGAGCTTGCAGTGAGCTGAGATCCGGCCACTGCACTCCAGCCCGGGCGACAGAGCGAGACTCCGTCTCAAAAAAAAAAAAAAAAAGACACTGACAACACCATGTGTTGGCAAAGATGTAGAACAACTGTAATTTTCATACACTGCTTGATTAAGTGTGAATTGATGTAACCTCTTTGGAAAACTATCTGGCAATATCTAGCCTATAATTAACAATTCTACTCCAAGGTATATACCCAAGAAAAAATCATGCTAATATATTCCAAATGCACATGGAATAATGTTCACAGAAGTGTTATTCATAAAAACAAAAAAGGAATAGCCCTCAAATCCAATATATAAATATAAATCAACTGTTATACATTCATATAAATATTATATGGCCATGAAAGTGAGTGAATTATTGCTACATGCAATAACACGGACCGATCTCCTCAAAATGTTGATTGAAGGAAACTAGATGCAAAAGGTGCAAACACGTGATTCCACTTATGTGGAGTTCAAAAATAAGGAAAACTAATCTATGATTTTAAAATTCACAATATGGGGCTGGGCACGGTGGCTCACGCCTGTAATCCCAGCACTCTGGGAGGCCGAGGCAGGTGAATCATGAGGTCAGGAGTTCGAGACCAGCCTTGCCAACATAGTGAAACCCCGTCTCTACTAAAAATACAAAATATTAGCCAGGTGTGGTGGCAGGCACCTGTAATCCCAGCTACTTAGGAGGGTGAGGCGGAGGTTGCAGTGAGCCGAGATCGCGCCATTGCACTTCAGCTCAGATGACAAGGCAAGACTCCGTCTCAAAAAAAAAAAAAAAAAAAAATTCAAGGTATGGTTTTGTTGCGGGGAGATGAATAGTGATAAGAATGGACACAGAGAAGACTTCTGGGATATTAGTAATGTTTTTTATTTCTTGATCTGGGTAGTGATTACACTGGTATGCTTATTACTTTGTGAAAATTCATCAAACTATATGTTTATGATTTGCGTACTTGTCTGTATTTATATTTCAATAAAACACTTATTAAAACAAAACAAATGAAACTTTAAGGTTTTCACTCACCAGCCGGATCAGCTCTTCTTTTATGAGCCTGGTGATTTCTGCCTTTGCTTTCTGCACAGCCAGTTCATTGGCACCTGGTGATTGAGTGGAAAGCATTACTATTCACATTACTAAAATTACACTGTGTTTACCCATATCACGGAGGTCCAGGAAGAAACACTGTAGGTGACTTTTAGAAACATTGTACTGCCTGCCAAGATGGCCATTTAATGCCTGGTGGAACATTACCCACATTATATAATGGCTGCTTATTATTTTGATTACTTTCAGAGTTTCAAATGTAACCACTGAGGTCATATTATGTGTTAAGAGTTCCTAGTATGGTAACTAAAAAGAGTGGAATAAAGACTATTAGCGATTTGTCCAGAAGATAGTAAGAGAAGGCTACAGGGAAATATAACTTCCTTGGTTTATTCATTTAGCAAGTATTTATTAGACATTTATTACTTACACTGAAGTCTGCAAATGTTTCGGAAGGGTGACGTACGAACAAAATCTTTTTTTTTTTTTTTTTTTTTTTTGAGACGGAGTCTCGCTGTGCTCCCAGGCTGGAGTGCAGTGGCGTGATCTCGGCTCACTGCAAGCTCCGCCTCCCGGGTTCACGCCATTCTCCCGCCTCAGCCTCCCAAGTAGCTGAGACTACAGGCGCCCCCCACCACGCCCGGCTAGTTTTTTTTTTTTTTGTATTTTTAGTAGAGACGGGGTTTCACCATGTTAGCCAGGATAGTCTCGATCTCCTGACCTCGTGATCCACCCGCCTCGGCCTCCCAAACTGCTGGGATTACAGGCTTGAGCCACCGCGCCCGGCCTACGAACAAAATCTTTAAAATGAAAGGAGGACTAGCCATTTGGAGGGAGGAAAGATACCAGGAAGAGTATTTTGCAAGGAGAATTACATATGTAGTGGTACAGAGTTAAGACAAGCATGCTTAATTACTGAAGAGTAAGAGAAGTGTAGCCTGGTTGGAAAATGTGTGAAAGAACACGGCAAGATAGCTGACTAGATGAGGCAGGCTGCAGACATTCATTCACAGTTATTAATTTCACAAAAATTAAGCACTTGCCTCTCACATACTGTGAGAGATTTAATATATAAAGAACAAATTCATGCTCTTTAAAAGCTTACAGATTAGCAAAACAAACTTGTAAAGACATTACAACAGGATGAATAGGATGTAGTTTACTAAATTCACTTTTTTTTTTTTTTTTTTTTTTGAGGCGGAGTCTTCACTCTGTCCCCCAGGCTGGAGTGCAGTGGCACCATCTCGGCTCACTGCAAGCTCCGCCTCCCGGGTTCGCGCCATTCTCCTGCCTCAGCCTCCCGAGTAGCTGGGACTACAGGCGCCGCCACCGCGCCCGGCTAATTTTTTTTTTTTGTATTTTAGTAGAGACGGGGTTTCACCTTGTTAGCCAGGATGGTCTCGATCTCCTGACCTCGTGATCCGCCCGCCTCGGCCTCCCAAAGTGCAGGGATTACAGGCGTGAGCCACCGCGCCCGGCTAAATTCACTTTTAAATACCATTTTTAGGAAGCTTTTCCTGGCTCTTCGAGGCAGTTAAGTGTTTTCTTCTTTAGTGTTCTCACAATATTGTATTTATACCATCACAAGAGCACATTTTTGAGGTAGAATGGACAAGATATTTTTTCTGATGGGATGTGAACAGTGGAAAAGAGAAACAAGATATTAAGAGCTGGCCGGCAAGTGAAAAAAGGTAGAAGTAATAAAAGAACATATTGATTCCAGGAGGAAAAACAGGTGTTTTTTGGATAGTGATACTGGGTGAAATTTAATTCTAAAATTGCTGTAGTTGAGGTGCTCATTGGACATCCAGTTGAAAATATAAATGAGGTCAATGGAAATATGGACTAGAAGTTTAGAAGTGGCAGAGATCAGAGAGCCATCAAGAGTAGGCTGGGTAGAATCTGGAGCCAATAGACAATGCCAGTGAGTAGGAAAGTACAGATAGGCACCACATTGCACGCTGAGAAGAGAAAAAGAGCTTAATCAAAGAAAACTAAAGACTGAAATGTCTAAGAACAAAAGGAGCACTGGGTCTGCAATGTAGAGAGCTATATTTTTATCATTTTGTATATTTAAAAAAAAAACACAAATGAGGGAAAGATTTATAATAAATTAGAAAATTTCCCCCCGTATTAGAAATAAGTAACTTTTCTGTCCCGAGAGAGAGACAGAGACAGAGACAGAAAGAGAGGCAGAAACAGTTTCACGACAGGAAGGAAAGAATCAAGGCTATGGCTATGAAGTCATAGCAACGTATCTAATTTAAATCCTCTACCTCCACTAGCCACGAACCACAACATTATAAAACTATGTGGGGAAGGTGAGTGCCAGAAGGGAAAAGAAACGGAAGAATCAAGACCCAAGTCAGACGGAAAATTACAACAAAAAATGAAATTTAGGAGGAAAACATTGCTTGGTACGAGTTGGTGTGAAGTTTGTTGATACTTTTGTGCAACTTTAAAAAGAAGGAAAATGACACTCTCACCTAGATTTAACTGGTAAATTAATTTTCCTACTTTTGTCAGAGCCCGACAATTTCGACCACTTTAAATTCTGACTTATGTAACTTCTTGTAATAGGTTACATATGTTTATAAGCAGCCATGAAAAAAAGGGCATTTCCTTTCATTGGTCCTAAAACAACTCTGGCTGCTTTTAAGGGATTCTCCACTAGTAAAAAGAGAGAGTCATGGAATAGGCTATATAAATTATACAGGCTGACTAGGCATGTAAGTCCTTCCTGTTCTCCTTCCCTTTGCCTGGTGGGATGCCTGGAGCTGCTGACCCAAACAGAGCCTCCAAGGAGCCAGCCAGGCAGTGGGGTCCCTCCAATTACAGAACTAGAAACAGATGACACTAGGCTCCTTCCACAGTAGCAACACCTGTTTTCATCCTGTTAAGTGTTTAGTTGAGTTTGGAGTTTCAAAAGGTAAATGATCCTTTAAAAAATCTAATTACCTCTGAAAATTCTAAAAGCTTTAGATCATTTAAATTGCCAAACCCTAGCTCTTATTCAGTATCATTATATTTCTTTTTTTTTTTTTTGGAGACGCAGTTTCGCTGTTTTTGCCCAGGCTGAAGTGCAGTGGCGCCATCTCAGCTCACTGCAACCTCTGCCTTCTGGTTTTAAGCAATTCTCTTGCCTCAGCCTCACGAGTAGCTGGGATACAGGCTCCCGCCACCATGCCTGGCTGATTTTTGTATTTAGTAGAGACAGGGTTTCACTATGTTGGCCAGGCTGGTCTCAAACTCTTGACCTTGTGATCCACCCACTTCGGCCTCCCAAACTGCTGAGATTATAGGCGTGAGCCACCGTGCCCAGCCATTATCATTATGTTTCTAGATTATTCTTAAGATTTGCTTTCAACAAAGTTGCCTTTTTACTGGGGAGACCTGCCTAGATTATTATAAAAATTAGATGTTATTTCCTGAGTGTAAACTGACGGTGGAGACAAATGACCAGAACCATTCTGGATGAAAGGAAAACTACATCAGAGCTGTGGAATCAGTGAATATCTCACTTCACATCACTTGGTAGTAAAGATGTGTTCTGATAAAGTTACACATAAGCTGAACTTTGATATATCAACTATACCATACCAAGCAAACATTGCATTTAAATTAATAAATGAATTACGAAAAGAATCCTTTTTCAAAGCAAATAATCGTGTCTCTCATTTGCCTCTTTATAAGACAAGCAGTTAAAATATTGGCCGGGCACAGTGGCTCACGCCTGTAATCCCAGCGCTTTGGGAGGCCAAGACAGGTGGATCACGAGGTCAGGAGATCGAGACCATCCTGGCTAACATGGTGAAACCCCATCTCTACTAAAAAATACAAAAAATCAGCCAGGCGTGGTGGCGGGCGCCTGTAGTCCCAGCTACTCAGGAGGCTGAGGCAGGAGAATGGCGTGAACCCAGGAAGCGGAGCTTGCAGTGATCCAAGACTGTGCCACTGTACTCCAGCCTGGGCGACAGAGTGAGACTCCGTCTCAAAAAAAAAAAAAAAAAAAACCCAGAAACAAGAGTAAATCAAAATGGCACACAAGAAAATATTGCTCTGACACGGTGGGGCGCAGTGGCTCACACCTGTAATCCCGGCACTTTGGGAGGCCAAGGCAGGTGGATCACCTGAGGTCAGGAGTTTGAGATCAGCCTGACCAACAGGGTGAAACCTCATCTCTACTAAAAAAACCAAAAATTAGCTGGGCATGGTGGGGGGGTACCTGTAATCCTAGCTACTCAGGAGGCTGAGGTACGAGAATTACTTGAACCCGGGAGGTGGGAGTTGCAGTGAGTCTAGATTGTGCCACTGTACTCCAGCCTACACGACAGAGTGAGATTTTGTCAAGGAAAGGGAAGGGAGGGGAGGGGAGGGGAGGGGAGGGAAGGGAAAAGGAAAGGAAAGGAAAGGAAAGGAAAGGAGAAAGGAAAGGAAAGGAGAGGAAAGGAAAGGAAAGGAGAAAGGAAAGGAAAGGAGAGGAAAGGAGAGGAGAGAAGAAAAGAGAGGAGAAAGGAAAGGAGAGGAGAGGAAAGGAGAGGGGAAAGGAAAGGAGAAAGGAAAGGAAAAGATTAACACAGAAAAGGCAGTAACTGAGATCTTTTATAATGCAGGCATTTACAGCTAAAAATTTCTCTCTAAGCACTGCTTTCACTGAATCCTGTAAGTTTCACTGAAGACTGAACTGTATAATGGTTAAAATGGACAAACTTTTGCTATATGAATTTTACCTTAATGTAAGTCCTAAATAGCAAAACACTGTACAGATTTTAAAAATAATTCCAAATGGAGACAGTACAATCAAAAAGTAAGAGGTCCAGCCTGGCCAACATGGTGAAACCCCATCTCTACCCAAAAATACAAAAATTAGCCAGGTGTGGTAGCACATGCCTGTGGTTCCAGCTACCCGGGAGGCTGAGGCATGAGAATCGCGTGAACCCTGGAGGCAGAGGTTGTAATAAGCCAAGATCGTGCCACTGCACTCCAGCCTGGGCGACAGAGCGCTGAACCCTGTACTGACAACAATGCTATGGTGTCAAGGAAATGAAGCCAGAATAGATGGTTCTATTATCTAACAGTTTAGTTCTGTCTTGCTTCCATTACATATGATGCCAGAAAACAAAAAGAAAAACCACTTAAAATGTCAATAACAAAGATGTTCAGATTAAACATAAATAAAGTAGGCAGGGCACGGTGGCTCATGACTGTAATCCCAGCACTTTGGGAGACCAAGGCGGGTGGACCATGAGGTCAGGAGTTCGAGACCAGCCAGGCCAGCATGGTGAAACCCCATCTCTACTAAAAATACAAAAATGAGCCTGGCGTGGTGGCGCATGCCTATAATCCCAGCTACTCGGGAGGCTGAGGCAGAAGAACTGCTTAAACCCAGGAGGCGGAGGTTGCAGTGAACCAAGATCATGCCACTGCACTCCAGCTCTGGGCAACAGAGCAAGACTCCGTCTTGGCGGAAAAAACAAAACAAAACAAAAATCAAAAACATATAGTGACAGGGTGTCCTACTATGCAGCGGAGTAACACATCAGAAAAAATAAAATAGGCTGGGCACAATGGCTCATGACTGTAATCCTAGCATTTTGGGAGGCTGAGCGGGGGCGGGTCCCTTGAGCTCAGGAGTTCGAGACCAGCCTGGGCAACATAACACAACCCCTCTACAAAAAAGACAAAAAAATAAGCCAGGTGTGGTGACATGTTACTGTAGTCCCAGCTACTTAGGGGTGTTGAGGTGGGAGGATCACTTGAGCCCAGAAGGTTGAGGCTACAGTGGGCTGAGACTGTGCCACTGCGCTCCAGCCTGGGTGACAAAATAAGACTGTCTCAAAATAAATAAAGATGGAAATTGCCTCTGGAATGAATTCATTCATGAATGTATGAAATAAAGTTAAAAACCAAACCTGGTTGCTGTTAGATAATGTATTTGTCTACTTGTTATTTTGTTAAAGGTATAAACTTTCATGAGCATAACTTCACAGGCAATATGTGCCTAGATAAACATTCATTAAGTGGACTAATACATTTGATTTACTTCCCAACCTAAACTTAGGCCAGAATATTCCACTTACCAGAAGCATAAACAGGTCAGTCCTTAAAATATAAGTTTTATTTTTCAAATTTGACTAAATTGCCAAAACTGAGTCTCACAAACAGATCATTGACCTTTGCATGTGTACTGAAATTCTTCTAAATAAAGACCTCAAATGTCATGAGATTTTTTTTTTCAGAGGTGTTCCTTACTTCCAGTTCTCTCTAGAATTTACCTCGCATGCTCTTTGTGTTTATTACATCTACATTAACCTTGATCTAAATTCAAGATTGAAACAACCAACAATACATACTTTCAATAGCCAAGTAAATCTTCCGCTCGCCTTCCTTGGGTTCTTTACCAGGAGGGAAGTATGTTCCTCTGATTGTAATTGCGGCTTCAGAGTATTCACTGATCCTCTGCAGAGCTTCCTTAGAGGTAACTTTCCACCTAGCAGTCTAAAAGAAAAGGTAAGGAAAAGAAAAACCACTTCACAACAGGACAAAAAAATCCAGGAGTGCTGACAATGACTAGGCTGGCTGGTATCATATTATGGTCAGTATTTTTTTTTGAGACAGAGTTTCGGTCTTGTTGCCTGGGCTGGAGTGCAATGGCGCAATCTCAGCTCACTGCAACCTCTGCCTCCCGGGTTCAAGCGATTTTCCGCCTCAGCCTCCCGAGTAGCTGGGATTACATGCATGCACCACCACGTCAGGTTAATTTTTGTATTTTTAGTAGAGATGGCATTTCTCCATGTTGGTCAGGCTGGTCTCGAACTCCCGACCTCAGGTGATCCGCCCGCCTTAGCCTCCCAAAGCGCTGAGATTCCTAGGTGAGAGCCACCATGCCCGGCCCTATGGTCAATATTGAGATCACTATTGGCCGGGCGTGGTGGCTCACGCCTGTAATTCCAGCACTTTGGGAGTTTAAGATGGCGGATCACCTGAGGTCAGGAGTTCGAGACCAGGCTGACCAACATGGAGAAACTCCATCTCTACCAAAAATACAAAAATTACTCAGGCGTGGTGGTGCATGCCTGTAATCCCGGCACTTTGGGAGGCCGAGGTGGGCGGATGACCTAAGGTCAGGAGTTTGAGACCAGCCTGATCAACAGGGTGAAACCCCGTCTCTATTAAAAATACAAAAATTAGCTGGGCATGGTGGCGCATGCCTGTAATCCCAGCTACTCGGGAGGCTGAGGGAGGAGAATCGCTTGAACCCGGAGGCAGAGGTTGTGGTGAGTCAAGATCGCATCGTTGTACTCCAGCCTAGGCAGTAAGAGCAAAACTCCGTCTCAAAAAAAAAAAAAACAAAGATCATTATTAATACATACCTGCATCATAAGTTCATTTAGAGCCTAATGTACCTTGAACATATTCATAAAAATCAAATTTCTATTGTTATATCCTTCGTTTAGGTAAAAAGTGAAAGAGCTACTAAAATGTTCATGGGTTTTAAAGATGAGATTTTTCCTCCTAAAGAAGAGTTTCGCCGGGCGCGGTGGCTCAAGCCCGTAATCTCAGCACTTTGGGAGGCCGAGACGGGCGGATCACGAGGTCAGGAGATCGAGACCATCCTGGCTAACCCGGTGAAACCCCGTCTCTACTAAAAAATACAAAAAACTAGCCGGGCGAGGTGGCAGGCGCCTGTAGTCCCAGCTACTCGGGAGGCTGAGGCAGGAGAATGGCGTGAACCCGGGAGGCGGAGCTTGCAGTGAGCTGAGATCCGGCAATCGCACTCCAGCCTGGGTGAAAGAGCGAGACTCCATCTCAAAAAAAAAAAAGAGTTTCTACTTCACAATAAAAAAAGGTTTAAACCTGTTACTTGCCTGTGGGAAGTCATTGATCTCTAATTCTTCTTCATATCTCTTAAAAGATTCATTCTGTCCACCATCCTGTCTCTCTTCTTCTTGTTTCTCTAAAGGCACATAATTGAGCTTGGCATTGATCTTTTCGGCAAGTTGTTCTGCAATGGTTTTTGCAGAAACAGTGGGAGCCAGAATGGTGCCACCTCTAAGAATTGCATTGGTGGCCTGTTGCATCACATCCTATAGTTAAAGAAGACTTAGTTAAATCTCAAATGAGGGCAGAGACAAGAGTAGGGACCCCACCACAAATTATTCTCTGAAAAGCTACTAACTTTGTATTCAAGTTTAATAAATAAACACCTTTCTAAGGCATAGTCTCATTGATATGTGTGATTTAGCAATATATATTTATAATATAGTTTAAAGTATCTCCCTGTGGATAAGAAAACTGGAGAACATTCAACTCTCTATTAAATATTCTACTAGATTATAGAGATGTAGTTGATAATTAGCTAACTCTTGATGTCAGACACAGTAAATATTTCCAAAATCATCTGCATACTCTAACTCCTAGGAGTTCCCTTCGAATTTGAATGTTTGTACTACTACCATCACTGAGCTCCTTCATCTCTAAGACCCAACCCAACATTACAAACATTATAGCTAATGACAGTCTCAAAAGCTTCAAAATAACAAATAAGCTTCCAAGAAAAAGATAACATGTGAAATATTTAAAAATGACGTTTCTCCATTGTTTAAGCCCATATTAATTTGTCATATAACTGGGTGTTTGTATATCCAGGGAATTGTGTGCCCAATAACCTACCCAACAAAAGCAGATAAAGAAAGAAAAAGAGAATTATTAATACGTCTTTAAGATTTTGTTAAGACCCATCAGAATACTACTCTATAAAACTACCTATGGCTAACAGAAATTCTAGAATTGGCATAAAGTCCTCAGTTAATAGCACTAGAGAAATCATCCAAATGCAATTATCAAAAAGCTCTCTATTGAGAATGTTAAATTCTCACAAACTCAATGTCTAGGACAATTTGTTTACTTGTGCTCAACATAATTCCTGAAAAGTAAAATCAAAGAACTTCTTAAAAGTATTGACTGAGACTTGGAACAAATTACTTAATACCTGAGACTCGATGCCCAAATTCTTCTGGGCATTGATTCTGAGAGCCAATCTCTTAGCAATTTCTAATTTCTCAGCATTTCCTGCAGTTGGAGCAGGAACACTTGATGTTCCAGGAGCAGCCATATCCTTTACTCTCTTCTTTGAATTAAACATGCTTTCAATTTGCTCATCAATCTAGATCAAAAGGAAAAAAAGGACTAGTAAAAAACTGAACTAGAAATACCAAATTAAGTTATTCTACAGAAATAAATAAGGAATGTTTCCACCAAAAGGCTGGAATCAGATAGTTGTATTTACACAAATCCTACCACACAGATCAGTGGGATAATATACCACCTATTTGTTAAAAGTCACGGTTCATTTTCGTCTATGGTGGGGAGAAAAATAGAAAACAGAGAAACAACACTGCATGAACCACGTCATCAGACTCCTAAGAGGATCAGAAACTTCATCCTTGTTCAATAGATGAGGAAACATGTGCTGTCAAGACAGAACAGCCAATACGATGCAGCTGACTTGCCCCAGGGCTCAGGCCTTGAGACCAAATTATACTGCAATGAAAGAGGCTGGAAAAAGGGCTATAACTCAAGGTCAGTGGCCAACTAAAAATATAGTCAATAATTCTCAGGGGGAGTGGTATAACATGTTCCTAAGGCAAAGCTCTCAAAACTCTTCCCAACCCATAAAATCCAATTGGATTTGCCTTAAAAACTGGCTAACTGAACCAGAAAAGGCTTATTCCCTTATCCCTTTGAATCAAGAAAGCAAAGAAATGCAGGTTGTTTCCCCATCAAGGCAAGTGCCATGATGAAAGCTTTGCTTTAACAGGAATCACGTGAGCCCCACTGCTATGTGCATTTCTTTTTTTTTTTTTTTTTGAGACGGAGTCTCACTCTGTCACCCAGGCTGGAGTGTAGTGGTGCAATCTCGGCTCACTGCAAGCTCCCCCTCCCGGGTTCATGCCATTCTCTCGCCTCAGCCTCCAGAGTAGCCGGGACTACAGGCGCCCGCCACCACGCCCAGCGAATTTTTTGAATTTTTAGTAGAGACGGAAACCATGTTGGCCAGGATGGTCTCGATCTCCTGACCTCGTGATCTGCCCGGCTCAGCCTCTCAAAGTGCTGGGATTACAGGCGTGAGCCACCGCTCCTGGCCTGCTATGTGCATTTCTTTTTAAAAATGTCTTTTGCCCAACAATGACTACTGACATCACTGACTACAGAAATACAAGCCCCTTCAAAAATTTACATTAGATTAATAAAGCTGTATCTTCTAGATCTCAAATGCACAGAAAAGCTTATTTAGGGCTTAAAAATCAACTGGTTAATTTACAACGCTCTTTTACTGAAATAAAAACAGTGCATTTAGCTTTTGTATTTTTTTGAGACAGGGTTGCCTCTAACTCCCAGGCTCAAAGGCTCCTCACACCTCGGCCTCCCAAGTAGCTAGGACCACAGCGTGCACTATCATGTCCAGCTAATTTTTAAACAACTTTTTATAGAGACAGGGTCTCACTATGTTGTCTAGGAGGGTCTTGAACTACTGGACTCAAGCTATCCTCCCATCTTGGCCTTCCAAAGTGTTGGGATTACAGGCCAGGAGCCACCACACCCAGCCTTAGATTCTTCTTAAAACATTTATTACCTATTAAAGGGTTTTAGTTATGGCCAGGCATAATGGCTCATATCTATAATCCCAGCATTTTGGGAGTCCAAGGCAGGAGGATTACTTGAGCCCAGGAGTTCAAGACTAGCCTGGGCAACATGGCGAAACCTTGTCTCTACAAAAAATATAAAAGTTAACCAGGCATGGTGGCACATGCCTGTAGTCCTAGATATTCAGAAGGCTACGGTGGAGAATCACCTGAGCCCAGGAGGTCGAGGCTACAGTGAGCCAAGATCACACCACTGTACTCCAGCCTGGTTGACAGAGTGAGATCCTGTCTCATAAAAACAAAACAAAACAAAACCCCCAAAAAACACCAGCAGGGGGTTAGTTATCAACTAGTTTAAAAACTCAACATTTACCTGAGTAAAACTGTTTTAAATTAAATAGCATTCATGGTATTACAATCTGAACAAATTCATAAAATCAGGAATGGAGGAAGTACACAATGCTAGCTGGTAACGCTAACCTGTTGATTTTATTCATGTTAAGTACTGTTTACATTTTTCATAAAATTATATGTTATTTTAACACCCAAAGAAACAATCACCATATGTTATCATGAGATTTTAAAAAACAGTTAAAAATACTGCAGTTTTCCCTTTTACACATGGGATACATTCCAAGAACCTCAGTAGATGCCTAAAAACACAGATAGTACCGCACTGACATACATTGTTTTTTTCCTATACATACATACCTATGATAAAGTTTAATTTATAAATTAGGTACAGTAAGAGATTAACAACAATAAAATAGGACAATTATAACAATATACTGTAATAAAAGTTATATGAATGTGGTCTCAAAACACTGTAATAGTTTCAGACTGTGGTTAACCTACAGCAACTAAAACCACAGATAAAACTACCATAATGTCAAAAAGTGACAGGTGTTTTTAAAACATGGCTACAAATTATTTAATAGTCTTTTTTCCTGAGTGTGGGCTGGACTTAATGACTTCCTTCTAATACAATAAAGTAGGCTGGGCATGGTGGCTCATGTTTGTAATACCACCACTTTGGGAGGCTGAGGCAGGAGGATCACTTGAGCCCAGGAATTTGAGACCAGCCTAGGCAATATAATGAGACCTCAACTCTAAAATACATTTTAAAATATATATTAACAGGGCATGGTGGTGCACCTATAGTACCAGCTACTCAGGAGGTTGAGGTGGGAAGATTGCTAGAGCCCGGGAGTCAGAGGCTGCAGTGAGCTGAGTTCGCACCACTTACACTCCAGCCTGGGCAACAGAGTCAGACTCTGTCTCCAAAACAAAATAAACAAGAGAAAAACAAACTCCACAAAGAATAAAGTGGAAGTGACTGTGTAATTTCAGAGACTAGTCATAAAAAGCACTAAAAAGCTTTCTCTTTGCTCTCTCTCTTGGATCACTCACTGTGGGGAAAGCCATCTGCCACGTGCGTAAGGACAGGCAAAGTGGTGAAAAACTGTGAGGCATCCTATCAACATCAAAGTGAATGAGCCATCTTGGAAACAGATCATCCAGCAACAGTCAAGCCTGCAGATGACTGCAATCCCACGAGCGCCTAAGCCAGAACTACCTGACTAAACTGCTCCTGATTTCCTGACCCGCAGGAACTATGTGATAATGTTTATTGCTTTAACCTGTTAAGTTTTGATTTGTTACATGGTCACAGATAAATTAAAAAAATGAAATTTGGCCAGGTGAATCCCAAGACTTTGGAAGGCCAAGGCGGGCGGATCACGAAGTCAAAAGATCAAGATTATCCTGGCCAACATGATGACACCCCATCTTTAGTAAAAATACAAAAAAAAAATAAGCCAGGCATGGGGCGCATGCCTGTCATCCCAGTTACTCGGGAGTCTGAGGCAGGAAAATTGCTTGAACCCGGGAGGTGGAGGTTGCAGTGAGCCGAGATTGAGCCACTGCACTCCAGCCTGGTGACAGAGTGAGACTCTGTCTTTAAAAAAAAAAAAAAAAAAAAGACTTTATTGGCCAGGCACAGTGGCTCACACCTATAATCCCAGCACTATGGGAGGCCAAGGTGGGTGGACCACCTGAGGTCAGGGGTTTGAGACCAGCCTGGCCAACACAGTGAAACCCCATCTCCACTAAAAATACAAAAATCAGCCCAGTGTGGTGGCGGGTGCCTGTAATCTCAGCTACCCAGGAGACTGAAACAGGAGAATCACTTGAACCCAGGAGGCAGAAGTTGCAGTGAACTGAGACTGTGCCACTGCAGTCCAGCCTGGGTGACAGAGCAAGACACGCCGGGCTAATTTTTTGAACTAGTATGGTATCCTAGAAAGAAATGGCTTAAGGTTAATAGGACACCTGGGTTCTGGTCCTGACTGTAACTCCCACTGTGGTCCTGGACCTAACATCTTGTCTTGGAGTCAATTTCCTAATGACAAGATCAGATTGAATTCCTGATTTCCAACATTGTTTTCTGAACTTAAATTTATTTAACATGATATGTCCAAAAGTGTTCTGTGATCAGATATGTTGGGGAACTTCTGGGTTTAACAAAGTTAAACAAGATTCCTTAAAGACTTTTCACATCCATGGCTGGGTGAGGTGGCACACACCTGTAATCCCAGCACTTTGGGAGGCCGAGGAGGGCGGACCGCTTGAGGTCAGGAGTCTGAGACCACCCTGGCCAAGAAGGTGAAACCCTGTCTCTACTAAAACTACAAAAATTAGCCGGGCGTGATGGTGGACGCCTGTAATCCCAGCTACTCAGGAGGCTGAAGCAGGAGAACTGCTTGAACCTGGGAGGCGGAGGTTACAGTGAGTGGAGATCACACCACTGTACTCCAGCCTGGGCAACAGAGCGAAACTCCATCTCAAAAAAAAAAAAAAGACTTTCACATCCTTTGAAGTGCTAATGAGTGGTCTATATATTGAGAGGAGGGGTATTGGTATGCACTAGGCAGATTTTTCCAAAACTGTTCTGGAACCATCCTCTTGTAAAGAAGATTTCCAATGATTGTCTATCTTGATAAGCATATGGCAAGACCTCCAGTACAAAAGAAATAACTGCTTCAGTTAAGAATGAGAGAACAACAGTACTTACGTCAACTGCAGCATCCTCATCATCTGAATCTTGCAGACCAAGAGCTGCTTTTTGTAACTTCTTCCTCTCATTAGCCAAAGCTTGTTCTGTTTCATCAAACTTGAATCCCTTACCAGAGAACCCACTACTCTTTTTAATTATTTTCCCCTCCTTTCAAAGAAAGAAAACAAAGTTAATCTCATAGTAATAACTTTAATGTTTAGGAATTCATACTAATTAAATATTTTTCAAGGTGGTGTATGTCAATGTAATAAAAACAGTTCATCCAGCATGTAAGATAAACTAAGAGCTCTACATAGACACCACAAAATACTAAGCTCAAGAAAAAGATAGGATTTTAGCTTTCATTTTTCCCTCTCTGAAGAGAAATAAAAATAGCACTATCAAAATTTCCAAGTATTAAGTAAAAAAGATTTCCAAGAATTAAATAATCAAGGTTTAGTCACATTAATGATTTCTAAAAGAGTGACATGGGTTAAAAAACTCACAGCTTTCTGTTGATCTTTGAAATCACTCCACAGTTTCTCTAAATCAGGAGGTACTGCGGTCCCTGACAATTCAAGAGCTTTAATTATGTCACCAGCATAGCGAGCTTGATCTTCTGTGATAAAAGTATAAGCATAACCCTAATGAATGATGAAAAAGTGCAATTAGACACTAACAAGATGTATCCTACTTACATCACAAGATAAAATCTGATCCACTTAATAAATCCTCGAGATTGACAACATTACTGAAGAATTTTAAAAGTCACAAAAGAGTCTTACCAAATTACTCAATGGTTCAAAGTGAAATATCCAAGTTTAATTTTTATTTATGTATTTTTTATTTTTTGAGATGGAGTCTCGCTCTGTTGCCCAGGCTGGAGTGCAGTGGCGCAGTTTCAGCTCACTGCAACCTCTGCCTCCCGGGTTCAAGCTATTCTCCTGCCTCAGCCTTCCGAGTAGCTGGGATTATAGGCGCCTGTCACTATGCCCAGATAATTTTTTGTACTTTTATTAGAGACGGGGTATCACCATGTCAGCCAGGCTGGTCTCAGGTGATCCACCCGCCTCGGCCTCCCAAAGTGCTGGGATTACAGGCACAAGCCATCATGCCCAGCCCAAGTTTAATATTTTAAAATAACACAAGCAAACTAGAAAATTTCTAATTTCTTTATACAGAGGTAGAAATATATGCAATTGGCTGGACACAGTGGCTCACGCCTGTAATCCCAGCACTTTGGGAGGCCAAAGGGGGTGGATCATTTGAGGTCAGAAGTTCAAGACCAGCCTAACCAACATGGTGAAACCCCGTCTCTACTAAAAACAAAAAAAAATTGTCAGGCGCGGTGGCTCAAGTCTGCAATCCCAGCACTTTGGGCGGCCGAGACGGGCGGATCACGAGGTCAGGAGATCAAGACCATCCTGGCTAACACGGTGAAACCCCGTCTCTACTAAAAATACAAAAAACTAGCCGGCAAACTGGCAGGTGCCTGTAGTCCCAGCTACTCGGGAGGCTGAGGCAGGAGAATGGCGTGAACCCGGGAGGCGGAGCTTGCAGTGAGCTGAGATCCGGCCACTGCACTCCAGCCTGGGCGACAGAGCGAGACTCCGTCTCAAAAAAAAAAAATTGAGCCAAGTGTGGTGGTGCACGCCTGTAATCCCAGCTGCTTGGGAGGCTGACGCAGGAGAATCGCTTGACCCTGGGAGGCAGAGGTTGCAGTGAGCTGAGATGGCACCAATGCACTCCAGCCTGGGTGACAAGAGTGAAACTCCATCTCAAGAAAAAAAAAAAAGAAGAAAAGAAAAGAAAAAGAAACATGTAATTTTACACAAATGCACAATTGTGTGGTCATACCTATTGATTTTGTTTTTCCTTTTTTTTTTTTTTTTGAGATGGAGTCTCGCTAGAGTTTGCTATCTTCACAAAACAATATGACCTTGCTGGGCGCAATGGCTCACACGTGCAATCCTAGCACTTGGGGAGGCAGAAGTGGAAAGACAGCTTGAGCCTAGGAGTTTGAGGCCAGCCTGGGCAAAAATGGCAAGACCTTATCTCCACAAAAATGTAAAAAACAAAACAAAACAAAAAAATCTGACCCAAACAGTCAACTGCTACAATTTTTTTTTTTTGAGACACAGTTTTGCTCTTGTTGCCCAGGCTGGAGTGCAATGGCACAATCTCAGCTCATTGCAACCTCTGCCTCCCGGGTTCAAGCTATTCTCCTGCCTCAGCCTCCCAAGTACCTGGGATTACAGGCATATGCCACCACGCCCAGCTAATTTTGTATTTTTTTTTTTTTTTTTTGGTAGAGACAGGGTTTCTCCATGTTGGTCAGGCTGGTCTCAAACTCCCGACCTCAGGTGATCCACCCGCTTTGGCCTCCCAAAGTGCTGGGATTACAGGCGTGAGCCACCGTGCCCAGCCAACTGTTATGAATTTTAAAACATGGTTTAAGATTTTAATTCAGAAATGTCTAAATAGCCACCGCCTTTGACCCATGGTCTGTCTGCTTTTGTACTGCTACAGGGCCACAAGTATTTACAGTTTTATAGGGTTATGAACATACACACAATAACACACATGTACATAGAGAAGGAGAGAGAAAGAAAAGAATATGCAACAGAGCCCAAATAGGTTATAATTTTTAATACATGGCCCTTTACAAAAAAATATTCTTGACTCCTCCCAATAGGTTAAAAGAATAAATGCCATCACTACTTATTAAATGTGTATAAGCAGGTGAGCTAAATTCTATTTGCATGAATTTTTCTCATCTATAAAATAGAGTAGTATCATCTACCTCAAAGCAAAGTTTTAAGGATAAAATGACATTATATATGTAAAACACTTAAACAGGTCTAAGGATAAAATGACATTATATATGTAAGGATAAAATGACATTATATATGTAAAACACTTAAAATGACATTATATATGGCAGATAATACGTCATCCATTAATGTAAGCTATGACATATAAATATTATTTATTGCTTTATTATGCAATGTACAGGGTTAGAAAATTAAATATATCATAATCAATGTCTCCAACAACAGAATAGTCTGCTGCCTCTAGAAGGAATGAGTTAGACCTATACAGTTTCTAGAATACAGGTGAGTCAAAAAAGCAAGTAATATATATTCGTATGAATGACAGGGAGGTAAAGAGGGGAGTAGGAGAAATTGGTAGGTGTGGAGAGGGGTATATTTTATGATCCCATGTTTTTTTAAAAATGTTCCTGAAGTATAAACATTTATGTGTCTGTGTATACAGATGGTCCCTGACTTACAATGATTCAATTTATAATTTTTCAACTTTACCATGATGCAAAAGTGATACGCATTCAGTAGAAATTGTACTTTGAGTACCTATACAACCATTGTTTTTCACTTCCAGTATTTAGTAAATTACATGAGATATTCAAAACTTTATTATAAAATAGGCTTTGTGTTAGATGATTATGCCCAAGTATAAGCTAATATAAGTGTTCTGAGCATGCTGAAGGTAGGCTAGACTACTATGATGTTTAGTAGGTCAGGTATATTAAATGCATTTTCAACTTATGATGGGTTTATCGGGACATTGTAACCCCATCATAAATCAAGGAACATCTGTATACAAATTTCTAGGCATGAGGGGAAAAATCTAAAAGGGGAGACAAACTGTTAACAGGATCCGCCTATAAAGAGCAGCTAGGTATCTGATAATCTGAACAATACTTAGACCTGTACATGTATATAAATTATTAACATCAACCACTCTTCACACTATGTGGATTAAAGATTTTCAAAACGTCTCCATAACTCCTATTATCTACTCCTTGAAATACTAAAGAAACACTTGTATTTTAATATAATGAAGATCAACTATAAAAAACTTATTTTTACCTTGTTGCCTGCTCTTCCAGTCCGCCCTGCTCTGTGTACATAATCCTCATAATGGTTGGGGCAGCTATAATTTACTACAAGAATCAGATGTTTCACATCTAGACCTCGGGCAGCAACAGAGGTAGCCACAAGAAGTTTGCAGGTCCCATTCTTAAAGTCATTTATGATGCTATCTCTGTCATATTGATCAATGCCTGCAAGTAAATTAAAGAGCTGTAAAACATGTTCAAATTAAATATTCCGTCTCTTCTGACCAAGAATCTAAACTCAGAGTGAAGAACAAATTGACACATCCAACTCCTAAAATACAGAAAATAAAACACTAAGAAAATTTAACGGCAAGATTAAAGGTTGTTGCTATTAACTCATTTATGAATATTTCAACACTGGTCTTGTATTGCCCTCTTTCTTCTACATAAGGTTTATATTTGCAAAGGCCCAATATCAGAAATTGACTTAAACCTGTTTGGGAGCCAAAGGGAGAAAAGGCAGAAACATTCAGCCTATATCGTTAAGAGTTAGATATTTCTCCTTTTCCTGTAGGTTATTTAGAGCCCTGTTACTCAGTTTTGTCCAAGGACCAGAGCAGCATCACCTGGGAGCTTGTTAAAAATGCAGAATCTAGGCCAGGTGTGGTGGTTTATGCCTGTAATCCCAGCACTTTGAGAGGCCAAGGCGGGCGGATCATGAGGTCAGGAGCTCGAGACCAGCCTGGACAACATGGTGAAACCCCGTCTCTACTAAAAACACACACACAAATAAAAGCCAGGCGTGGTGGCACATGCCTGTAATCCCAGCTACTCGGGAGGCTGAGGTTGCCATGAGCCAGTATCATGCCACTGCACTCCAGCCTGGACGACAGAGAAAGACTCTGTCTCAGAAAAAAAAAAAAAAAAGGAAATGCAGAATCTAGGGTTATACTCCAAACTACTAAATCAAAATCTGCATTTTAAAAAATCCTTATGTGATTATCATACGCAAATTAAAGTCTGAGGAATACTGGTTTAAAAGTACCCAAATGGGTCTCTCTTAAATAAGTGATCCAGTGACAAAGCAGAGTATAAAATACTGTAAGTTCTATTACAACATGCCCAAGCCACAAAATATTTTATGATGAGGTTCCCAGGAAACTCTGGTAATAGAGAAGGGAGTAAGATAAACTCTCAAAACTTAAAACTCATGCTTTCAATGGGAGATTTCACAGAAAATCTGGGTTTAACATACAAACTGCTTAGCATGTAAATAATTACCAATATTAAGTCCTAGTACTATCTAAAATTTTAAAGGTACTCTTCAAGGATTGATTTAAAGGAAGTATTTGAATCACTGTCAAAGAAATTGGAATCTAACACTTCACCAAAAAAATCGCCTAAGAAAATTTGATGAAATCAATATCAGTATAAATTTAAGTTTATAATTTAAAAATACCAAAACTTTTACTTTAGCCTAAGGTATCCTGACTACTAACATAATCACACAAAATTGATTCCTTGGAATTGAGTATAATATGCTAACTGAAGCAGCATATGGGATGTCAACCCAAAAACCATGAACCCCTTCCTTTTTAAAATAACCACAATTTTGTTCATATACTAACCCAACACATGATCAGGTATACATCAAATGGGAGATGGGCCTAATCCCAGTCTCCAAGAGTTAATATACTTGTTGTACACCAGCCCTTTTCGAACTTTCTGTTTTCAGGATGCCTTTTTTTTTTTTTTTAAAAGACGGAGTTTCACTCTTGTTGCCCAGGCTGGAGTGCAATAGCGTGATCTCGGCTCACTGCAACCTCCGCCTCCCAGGTTCAAGTGATTCTCCTGCCTCAGCCTCCCCACTAGCTGGGACTACAGGCGACTGTCACCATGCCTGGCTAATTTTTGTATTTTTAGCAGAGACAGGGTTTCACCATGTTGGCCAGGCTGGTCTTGAACTCCTGACCTCGGGTGATCCGCCCACCTTCCAAAGTGCTGAAATTATAGGCGTGAGCCACCACGCCCGGCCTTTAGGATGTCTTTACACTCTTAAAATCAGTAAGGACCCACACCCAAAGAGCTTTAGTTTAGGTCTTGTCTATCAATACTTAATGTATTAGAAATTAGAACAGAGAGGATGGGGGCGAGGCTCACACCTATAATCCCAGCACTTTGGGAGGCCAAGGCAGGACACCTGAGGTCAGGAGCTTGAGACCAGCCTGGTCAACATGGCGAAACCCCGTAACACAAAAAAATTAACCAGGCGTGGTGGCAGCCACCTGCAATCCCAGCTACTTGGAAGGCTGAGGCAGGAGAATCGCTTGAACCTGGGAGATGGAGGTTGCAGTGAGCCAAGATCATGCCACTGCACTCCAGCCTGCACAACAAGAGTGAACCTCTGTCTCAAAAAAAAAAAAAAAAAAAAAAAAAAAAAAAAAAAAAAAAAAAAAAAGAAAAAAAAAGAAATCAGAACTGAGGAAATTTTTAAATACTGGATTTGCTTAAAGATACAGTTCCTCGGCTGGACGAGGTGGCTCACGCCTGTAATCCCAGCATTTTGGGAGGCTGAGGCAGGCGGATTACAAGGTCAGGATTTCAAGACCAGCCTAATCAATATGGTGAAACTCCGTCTCTACTAAAAACACAAAAATTAGCCAGGTGTGGTGGAGGGCACCTGTAGACCCAGTGACTCGGGAGGCGAGGCAGGAGAATAGCTTGAACCCGGGAGGCGGACGTTGTAGTGAGCCGAGATCGTGCCTCTGCACTACAGCTTGGGCGACAGAATGAGACTCCATCACAAAAAATAATAATAACAATAAAAAAAGGCAGTTCCTCTTCCAGGGGCGTGGTCTAGAGGCACTCAGAATGGTCAAGCATTTGACATACTGCCTGTCATAGGCTTTCTACGATACAGCCTTTAACAAAACTAGGCTGTCTGGAATCCCTGGTAATAGAATTATTTACCTTTATTTATACCAAGAAAGTTGGGAAAGCACCAAAATCTGCAGGTGGCTTGTGCCCAGGCAGACTTCAAGGGGTTTGTGTTGTGAGATCTAACATTGTTACATGAATGCCCAAAACAAAAAAAAACATGTCAGCAGAGCCAATGGTGGTTCCATGTGTGTTAAATGTGATCATGACAGGATTAAGCATACTTTCCTTATCAAGGAACAGAAAATCATGGTGAAAGTGTTGAAGGCACAAGCACAGAGTCAGAAAGCTAAATTTAAAAAATGACTTTTGAATAAAAATGAAAATGAAAAGACTAGAAAAAACATAGCAATGACATGTTAAAATAAAAAGCACATTTTTGTGAAAAATAACTTTTCCAGAACAATAAAATAATTACATTAAGACAAAGGGGCCAGCCTGGGCAACATGCCAAGCCCCTTCTCTACAAAAAATTAGCTTGGTGTGGTGGCACGTGCTTGTAGTACCAGCTCCTCGGGAGGCTGAGGTAGAAGGATCACCTGAGCAAAGGGAGGTCCAGGCTGTAGTAAGCTGTGATTGTGCCTCTGCACTCCACCTTGGGCAACAGAGTAAAACCCTGTCTCAAAAAAAAAAGACAAATGGCACTGATTTACATTTTTGCCAATCTTTTTCAGGTCAGGCTTAATAGAAGATAACTGGAATGCCATATCTTCTATATTCAATCTGTCACAATATACCATGCCATTCAACCTGTAGCAAACCCTGCACACTAGAGAGAATGAGAGTGAAAAAGGCAAATAACATCATTGGATTATTAAGAAAATACATATAGTCTTATAAACCTCCTGACATCCCAGGGACTCTCAGAGGTCCTAGGATAATATTTTTTCTTACATTCGGCCAGGCGCAGTGGCTCATGCCTGTAATTCCAGGGCTTTGGCAGGCCAAAGTGGGCAGATCACCCTGGGCAACATAGCAAAAACCCATCTTTACAAAAAATACAAAAATAGACTAGGCATGGTGGCTCATGCCTGTAGTCTCAGCTATTCAAGAAGCTGAGGTGGGAGGACAGCTTGAGCCCTGGAGGTCGAGGATGCAGTGAGCTATGATCACACCCCTGCACTCCAGCCTGGAAGACAGAGCAAGACATTAAGAAACTGTCTCAAAAAACAAAAAAAGAAGAAGAAGAATCATTTGTCATTTTCTTTGTCTATGAATGAGGCTTAAGCATATGATACGACAGAATTCTGGCCAAAAAGATAAAAGTAGTATTAAAGACAAGTATTATGGGAAACAACTTCCTTAATATAAAAACACACATTTACAACAATATAGGAGAAACTCTTAATGGACCAATCCCTCCGGCAGATAACAACTATGAACTCTGGGCAAAATAAAGAGCAACTACATAAAGACACTAGAGAGTGACTAACAGCAGCAGAAATGGGAAAGAAGTTGACACTTGGAAGAAAGTATTGCACTAGCAAAGTGTAGAGGATTGTATTTATTTACTTATTTATTTCAAACTCTTTGCTCAGAGGCAGGCCCAGCACAGACCAAGCGAGGAAGTCAAAACTTGAACAGAAACTCACAGTCTTATAAGAGAAACCACCAGAAAGTGTTCAAAACAAACTCAGGACTAGGAAACAGAGGAAATAAATCCTGAAAAGAATGGAGCAGAAAGCCACAACTGTGCATACATATGCTGCCCAAATATCTGGCTGACCCCTAAGCTACAGATTTGTGAGGCAAAAATCTAAGCAGTTGGGATGAAAAAAAAAAAAAATTAAGAGATTTCAGGTCTAGGCTCGGTGGCTCAGGCCTGTAATCCCAGCACTTTGGGAGGCCAAGGCAGGTGGATCACCTGAGGTCAGGAGTTCCAGACCAGCCTGGCCAACATAGAGAAACCCTGTCACTACTAAAAACACAAAAATTAGCTGGGCGTGGTGGCACGCACCTGTAGTCCCAGCTACTTGGGAGACTGAGGCAGGAAAATTGCCTGAACCTGGGAGATGGAGGTCCAGTGAGCCGAGATCACACCACTGCACACCAGCCTGGGAGACAGAGCGAGACTCTGTCTAAAAAATAATAATAAAATTAAAAAGTAAGAGATTTCAGATGCTGCCCATTAAAGGAAGACAGAGTTTGGATGCTGGGTTCTGCCAAGTTAACGCTGTATTTGGAAACCACAAAAAACAAAAACAAAACACCACTTGTGGGAGACATCAGAGAATTGAGAATTTAGAATCTCTACAGTGGATCATTCAAAGTCCAGTATACAAACAGAAATTACTAGACATACAAAGAAAGACAAAACCATAAAACAAAAATCAAGAGAAAAGACCATCAATAGAGACTGACATCAATATGATCCAGATGTTATAATTAACAAAGATTTCAAAGCACATATAATTATGATCAAGACTTTTTAAAAATGCTTACAAGGAATGCCTAAAAAATCTAATCAGACAAACAAGAAAATGTAAAAGAGAACACACTTGTAATTTTAGAACTAAAAAAAATACAATAACTGAATTCAAAAATTCACTGGATGGGCTTAACAGAAGATAGGAGATGACCCAAAAAAACCCCAAAAAACAAATAAATAAATAAATAAAATAAAATAAAGTTGACAACAAGGTAAAAGAAATTATCAGGGCCGGACACGGTGGCTCACGCCTGTAATCCCAGCACTTTGGGAGGCCGAGGTGGGTGGATCACCTCATGTCAGGAGTTCGAGACCAGCCTGACCAACATGATGAAACCCTGTCTCTACTAAAAATACAAAGTGAGCTGGGCGTGGTAGCATATGCCTGTAATCCCAGCTACTCAGGAGGCTGAGGCACAAGAATCGCTTGAACCCAGGAGGCAGAGGTTGCAGTGAGCCGAGATAGTGCCATTGCACTTTAGTCTGGGCAACAAGAACAAAACTCTATCTCAAGAACTACGGAGGGGAAAAAAAGGTTGAAAAAGACTGAACAAAGCATCAGTGAGACAATATCAAAAACTCAAACATATACATAACTGAAGTCCCAAAGAGAGAATAAGGCAGGAAAGAAATAACAACCAAGAATTTCCCAAATTCAGAACAGGACATAAATTTGTAGATTCTAGAAGTTAAATGAACCCCACACAGAATAAATACAAATAATACCATCCTTAGATATAGTTACCATATGACATAGCAATCCCATTCTTTGTTATCTACCCTAGAGAAATGAAAGCTGACATTCACACAAAAACCTTTATTTGTATAATAGCAGCTTTATTCATAATTATTAAAAAAAAAAAAACACGAAAATGTCCTTAAACAGATGAGCAGACACACAAACAGTGATAAATCCATACAATGAATACTACTCAGTAATAAGAAAAAAAGAACTATAGACCGTGGCTCAGGCTTGAATCCCAACACTCTGGAATTTGAGGTGGGAGGACTGCTTGAAACCAAGAGTCCGAGATCAGCCTGGGCAACATGGTGAAAGCCCATCTCTACAAAAAAATATTAAAAAATTAGTTGGGCATGGTGGTACATGCCTATAGTCCTAGCTACTCAGGAGGCTGAGGTAGGAGCATCGCTTGAGCCTGGGAGGTGGAGGCTGCAGTGAGCCAAGCTGAGATGGCACCACTGTACTCCAGCCTAGGCAACAGAGAGAAGCTGTCTCAAGAAAAAAAAAAAAAGAATAAACTGTGCAAGAACTTGGGACTTGGATGCATATCAAAGTCATTAAGCTGAGTTTAAAAAGCCAATTGCAAAAAGTTACATACTGTAGGATTCAATTTACAAACTTTTCTCTTCCTTTGAGATAGGGACTCACTCTGTCGCCAAGGCAGGAGTACAGTGGCACAATCTCGGCTCACTGCAACCTCTGCCTCCCAGGCTCAAACAATCCTCCCTCCCACCTCAGCCTCCTGAGTAGCTGGGAGGCTAATTTTTTATAGTTTTTAAATTTTTTTACAGAGATGGGGTCTTGCTATGCTGCCCAGACTGGTCTCAAACTCCCAGACTCAAGCAATCTGCCCAACTCGGTCTCCCAAAGTGCTGGGATTACATGCATGAGTCACCGCACCTGACCTACAAACATTCTTAAAACAATACATGAGGCCACGCATGGTGACTCAGCCTGTAATCCCAGCACTTTGGGAGGCTGAGGTGGGTGGATCACCTGAGGTCAGGAGTTCGAGATTACCCTGACCAACATGGCGACAATGTCTCTACTAAAAATATAAAAATCAGTGAGACAAGGTGGCGCACGCCTGTAATCCCAGCTACTTGGGAGGCTGAGGCAGGAGAATCGTTTGAACGCGGGAGGTGGAGGTTGCAGTGAGCCAAGATGGCGTCATTGCACTATAGCATGGGCAACAAGAGCAAAACTCTGTCTCAAAAAAAAAAAAAAAGAACACATGAGTGATTGCCAGCAGTTATGGATGGGGAAAGATACCTTTACAGGGACAAGATGAGGGGGTTTTTAAGGAAGTGATGGAACTGTTCTGCAACCTGATTATGGTGTATTCTGTGGGATGTGGCTAAAGCAACCAAAATACTGAAAGCAGCCCCCAACCCCAGTGCCCAACAGAAATGACTACACTGTGGCACAGTCATACAATAAAATGTTATTCAGCAATAAAAGGGGAAGAACTACTGATACATGCAACAACACAGATCAATCTCAAAAGGCATATGGTAACAGAAACCTTACATAAATAACAATGCATTATATATGATTCCATTTATCTATAACTCTAAGAGGTAAAAAAAACTAATCCATGTTGAAAAAATTTGTTTAAAGTATTTGACTCAGGCTGGGTGCAGGAGCTCACGGCTGTAACCCCAGCACTGTGGAAGGCTGAGGTAGGTGGATCACTTGAGGTCAGGAGTTCGAGACCATCCTAGCCAACATGGTGAAATCCCATCTCTACTAAAAACAAAAATTAGCCAGGCATGGTGGTGCATGCCTGTAGTCTCAGCTACCCAGGAGGCTGAGGCAGGAGAATCACTTGAACCCAGGAGGTGGAGGTTGCAGTGAGCCTAGATCGTGCCACTGCACTCCAGCCTAGGCAACAGAGTGAGATTCCATCTAAAAAAAATAAAAGTTGTTGACTCTAGAGGGGTAGGGACAGAGATAAACTGAGCGAAATTTCTTAGATGGTTTTTTGGTTTGTTTTTAAGAGAGAGAGTCTCACTATGTTGCCCAGACTGGCCTCGAACTCCTAGACTCAAGCAATCCTTCTGCCTCAGTCTCCTGAGTAGCTGGGACTACAGGCATGCAACACTGTGCCCAGATTAGGTTTTTTGTTTGTTTGTTTTTTCTTAAGACGGAGTGTCACTTTTGTTGCCCAGGCCAGAGTGCAACGGTGCAAACTTTGCTTACTACAACCTCTACCTCCCGGGATTAAGCGATTCTCCTGCCTCAGCCTCCCGAGTGGCTGGGATTACAGGTACCCGCCACCACGCTTGGCTAATTTTTGTATTTTTAGTAGAGACAGGGTTTCACCATGTTGGCCAGGCTGGTCCCAAACTCCTGAGCTCAAGTGATCCACCCGCCTCAATCTCCCAAAGCGCTGGGATTACAGGCGTGAGCCACTGCACCCGGCTGGCTTTTTTTTTTTTTTTTTTAATATTCACAAATTTTGCTATAGTCCCAGCTACCTAGGAGGCTGAGGAGGGATGATCGCTTGAGCCCAGAAGTTCAAGACCAGACTGGGCAGCACAGGGAGACTCTGTCTCAGAAAAAAAAAAAAAAAAAAACGAAACAAGTTTTGAACTAGTGTTAACGATATGCATATTGACATGAAATGTCACAACCTAATCTCCAATTTATTTGAAATGTGTGAAAAACTAAGAAAAATTGATGTTAGGGTAGACAATGAATAGTAGCTAAAAAATTGATAAACAAATATAGTCATCGCTCAGTATCCTCAGGGGATTGGTTCCAGGGCCCCTGGCACATACCAAAATCCTAGGACGCTCAAGTCCCTTATATAAAATGGAATAGTATGCCCATATCATCTACATCCTCCTGAAAACTTTAAAAAACTCTAGATTACTTAAAACCACCTATTGTAGTGTAAATGCTATGTATTAATAGTTTTTATACTGTACTGTTTAGGGAACAATGACAAGAAGAATAGATTTTGTGTATGTTCAAGATGGACACATTTTTTCCCAAATATTTTCAATCTGCAGTCTATGGACACAAAGGGCTGGTTGTATATATACACAATGGAATATTATTCAGCCTTACAAAGAAAATCTGACAAATGCCACAACACAGATGAACCTTGAAAGCAATTTGCTAAGTGAAAAAGACCAGTCACAAAAAGACATAGAATGTATGATTCTACTTATAGGAGGCACCCAGAAGAGGCAAATGCATAGAGACAGAAAGCAGAATAGAGGTTATGAGCAACTGCTTAGGGATGGGGAAAGAAATTTGTTACTTAAAATAGTACTGTTTCTATTCAGCGTGATTAAAACATTCTGGAAATAGATAGTAGTGAAGGTTATAGCATTGTGAATGTACTTAATGTCACTGAATTATATACAAAAAAATGGTACATTCTAAGGCCGGGCGTGGTGGTTCACACCTGTAATCCCAGCACTTTGGGAGGCCAAGGCAGGCGGATCATCTGAGGTCAGGAGTTCAAGAACAGCCTGGCCGACATGACGAAACCCTGTTTCTACTAAAACACACACAAAAAATTAGTCAGGCATGATGGCATGAGCGTATAGTCCCAGCAACTCGGGAGGCTGAGGCACAAGAACTGCTTGAACCCAGGAGGCAGGAGGCGGAGGCTGTAGAGAGCTGATATCGCACCACTGCACTCCAGTCTGGGTGACAGAGCAAAACCCTGTCTCAAACAAACAACAACAAAAAGAAATGGTGGGTGGGGGCGGGGACATTCTATGCAGTGAATATTTACCACAAAAAAGAGTCATTTTTGGGCCGGGCGTGGTGGCTCACACCTGTAATCCCAGCACTCTGGGAGACCAAGGTGGGCGGATCACCTGAGGTTGGGAGTTCGAGACCAGCCTGACCAACGTGGAGAAACCCTGTCCCTTACTAAAAATACAAAATTAGCCAGGCATGGTGGTACATGCCTGTAATCCCAGCTACTGGGGAGGCTGAGGCAGGAGAATCACTTGAACCCGGGAGGTGCAGGTTGCAGTGAGCCAGGATTGAGCCATCCACCCACCTCAACCTCCCAAAGTGCTGGAATTACAGGCGTGAGCCACCGTGCCCAGCTGGTCTCTATCTCTTGACCTTGTGATCCGCCCGCCTCAGCCTCCCAAAGTTCTGGGATTACAGGTGTGAGCCACCTCACCTGGTTTGTTTTTTTTTTTTTTTTTTTGTGGAGACAGAGTCTCACTCTGTTGCCCAGGCTGGAGTGCAGTGGCATGATCTCAGTTCACTGCAACCTCCACCTCCCAGGTTCAAGCAGTTCTCCTGCCTCAGCCTCCCAAGTAGCTGGGATTATAGGCACGTGCCACCATGCCCAGCTAAGTTCTGTATTTTTAGTAGAGACACAGTTTCGCCAGGTTGGCCAGGCTGGTCTCCAACTCCTGACCTCAGGTGATCCGCCCACCTCAGCCTCCCTAAGTGCTAGGATTACAGGTGTGAGTCACCGTGCCTGGTCTGTGTTTTGTGTTCTAGTTCCACACATATGTAACAATAGCAGTATCACAAGAAATTAAAATGTTACTTTGAAATTTCAATAAAAGCTCTTTAAAGTGAATCATGAAAACCTACAGACAGCATGTGCAATGGAAAGGGTGAAACACAGACAAAATTTAAATTCAATTCCTCCATAGTCAATAAATGGTGATGGAACTTGGTCAACCCAAAGTATGCCTGTATGATTTTCTTTCTCTTAGATGGGGCAATAATAATACTTACTCCCACAGAGCACTTTTGAGTAAAAACTGATATAAAATTTAGTTCTGGGCCGGGCGTGGTGGCTCAAGCCTGTAATCCCAGCACTTTGGGAGGCCGAGACGGGTGGATCACGAGGTCAGGAGATCGAGACTATCCTGGCTAACACGGTGAAACCCCATCTCTACTAAAAAATACAAAAAACTAGCCGGGCGAGGTGGCGGGCGCCTGTAGTCCCAGCTACTCGGGAGGCTGAGGCAAGAGAATGGCGTGAACCCGGGAGGCGGAGCTTGCAGTGAGCCGAGATCCGGCCACTGCACTCCAGCCTGGGCGACAGAGCGAGACTCCATCTCAAAAATAAAATAAAATAAAATAAAATAAATAAAATAAAATTTAGTTCTGAATTATAGAGAACAAAGTAAATATCGAGAACACAGCACAATGCTCGGCAAGTACTTAATAGATACTTTATATGTGAATCAAGTGAATAATTACCTCCATGAAGAGACATGCAAGGATAAGATGCTCTCATTAAATCCTTAAGAAGACCATCAGCATGTTCCTGCTTATCCACAAATATAATGACAGATCCTGACTCTTGATAATGGCCTAGAAGCTCAAGTAACTTCAAGAATTTCTTTTCTTCTTCAATCACAATCTGAAAACACCATATTGAACCAAGTTAATGGAGTGAAAATGCAAATGGATCCCTTGGACAGAAATATTCATTTTATTTGTGGTGAATGAATAAATGAAAATATCTTGCTATATCTTTACCAAGGGCTAGGAAGACGTTGATTTTAATTGTAAACAATAAAAAAAAAATTGTAAACTTTCAGGGTTTAACAGGCTTGCAAATGTGGGCAAATGATCATCTGTTCTCTTTGGCTCTTAATTTCATATCCTAGTAACCAAGAGATAAAATAGGTATGTGACATTTCTTTTCCCTTTGTAGAGACAGAGGTCTCGCTATATTGCCCAAGCTAGTCTCCAGCTCCTGGCCTCAAGTGATCCTCCTACCATGGTCTCCTAAAATAGTGGGATTACAGGCATGAGTCACCATGCCCATCTGGTATGTGACATTTCTATATATCGGCTCACCACTCACCACTTTTGATGAGAGAAACTAAAACGACATTTTATTTTATGTCTTTAAAGAGACAGGGCTCACTATGGCTAGGGTGCTATTCACAGATGTGATCCAGCTATGATAAGCAAGAAAGTTTTGATGTGTTCTGTTTTTCTGCCCTGGGTAGAATATCTCATTCTTTAGGCAATCTGGTGGTCCCCTGTTACCAGGAGGTCACCACACTGATGCTGAACTTAGTATGGACAAAGATATGCATAGTGCACTACAGTCCGGAACTACAGGGACTGAAAAGCTGCAACTTCAGGCATGCACCACCGCACCCAGCAAAAAAAAAAAAAAAAAAAAAAAGAGCATTTTAAATAGTTGCATGGAACAGCATAGTTAAGTGTATCTGGTAAAATACTGAAGGCTACAGTAGTGGTATACGACTTCATTTTAGAAATTATCTTGCCTACCTCACACACAGTGATCCCAAAAGGATCACACATACTACCTAAGTATCAACGAAACTGGGAATTTCCTAAAGATGGTACCCACCACTTGTTGCTCCACATCCGAGCAAACCACACTCCTGCCTCCAACTTGTACTTCAATAGGTTTACTCAGGATCCTGCGAGCCAAAGCCTCCATAGCTCTGGGGAAAGTAGCTGAAAACATAACCGTCTGTCGATCAGGACGAACATTATCCACGATGCGCATGACCTGAGAAAAAGAAAACATTACAAATAAACATGGTAAATAGGGTCTTCAAAGCTTACGCAATGTTAAAACCAAGTAAAAGGAACTTTTGAGAACAACTATCTCAGTTTTGCCACTCCCACAGTCTTTCAATCTCAAGAAACGACAACTCCACACATGCTTAGGCCAAAAATCTAGGAGACATCTTTGATTAATCTCTGTCGCTCATCTTACAACCAATCCATCAACAAATGTAGTGGTCTCTCTTCAAATTATATCTAGGATACAACCCACTACCACTGTTTCCCTTCATTTATTCAACACGTTTTTATTAAAGAACCATCTTGAATCAGGTACTGTTCTAAGTACTAGGAATATGCAATAAAAACAGACAAAAAGAGGAGGATTCTGAGAAGCTGGCAGAGCGGGAATCACCAGGAATCTGTATCCACACCTAGACAACAACTGTGCTGGTAGAATCTGTCTGATGTAACCACTTTGGAATTCTGGAATCTACAGGTTTGCAACTTCCTGGGAAAAGCCTGGAAGATAAATTGTGGCTGTTTTCTGCCATTTTCAGCTCTTAGCACAGTAGCAGTTAACCATCCCCCACAAACAGCCCCACAGCAGGCAGGCATGCACATTTCTGAAGCAAACTGTACATAGCTTGCAAGAGCCAGGGTGGTCAAGAAGGACTCTGTCCTCCAAATATGGAGGATCTCTGCTCTGATTGTTACTTCTGATCACAGAGGTAAAGACAAAGAGACATTGGCTGTTATTGTTGCATTCACACCCTGCAAACCACTGCAAGCCCGGACCCCTCAAGCTGAAGTGACTACCAGGGGTTTTAAAATCTGATGCCCCTTCCCTCTGCCTTTTCTTCTTTTGAGAGCCAAAAATTAAATACTAGGAGATTAAAAAACAAATGAATATCCAAAGAAATTTACAAAGTAACCACACATACAGAATGCCACAGGCTCAGAAAACACATGAAATGACCTTAAGTGTACACCTCAGGGCAATCCTAGCCACATACCACCTACGACAATCAAATACAAAAATAATAAATAATAACAGTAATAAAAAACAGTAAACCCTAGGGAAAGGGGAGAATCTGATTCCCAAATTACCACATTACTAGATTCAAATGTCCAATTTTCAGGCCGGGTGTGGTGACTCAGGCCTGAAATCCCAGCACTTTGGGAGGTCAAGGCAGGCGGATCACTTGAGCTCAGGAGTTAGAGGCCAACCCGGCCAACATGGTGAAACCCTGTCTCTACTAAAAACACAAAAATTAGCCAGGCGTGGTGGCATACGCCTATAATCCCAGCTACTCAGGAGGGTGAGGCAGGAGAACCACTTGAACCTGGGAGGTGGAGGTTGCAGTGAGCCACTGCACTTCAGCCTGGGCTACAGAGTGAAACTGTCTCAAAATAAATAAATAAATAAAAATAATTCCCAATTCTCACTATTTTCTTCAGTATATAATCATGCCTGGAAGCACACTACTGCTTGCCAACTCTTCTCTAGGCAGAAGTCAGTGTGCAGCTTTGATCTATGAAGCTCACAAAATAATCACAAACTAAATCGAAATTTTCCTCTTTTTTCTTGAGACACAGTCTCACTCTGTCACCCAGGCTGGAGTGCAGAGACATTACATTGACTCACCACAGCCTCTATCTCCCAGGCTCAAGCAATCCTGCTACTTCAGCCTCCTGAGTAGCTTGGACTATAGACGCATGCTCCCACATCCAGCTAATTTTTATGTATTGGACATAAATACATGAGAGAATGCTGAATTAATCATTTATTTTGTTTATATGTATTTATGTATCTGTATGTATTTATGGCAAGGAATGATTCACACTTTGCCTTTCAATGGAAAAAGTTGTTTTGAACTCACTCTATAAGAACCTGGTTTACCAGAAGGTCCCTATCAATCACTCTTATCTACTTAAAGCATTATAATAAAATCTAAGATTTCACATGACTGGGAAAGACATTGAAAGGCACGTGACTCTGTTCCATCTGATACTTCAATTCTCTTTACTCTCTTTCCACAAACAGACCCCTTGCCTCTAATTGAATACCTGGAAGAAACAGATATTCAGTATCATATCAGCCCCCGCTTCCTCATGAAGCAATGTTTCATCTCCAAATAATGTTGATCCAGTCCTTCCTCAAAATAAACTCAGATCAAGCTCCATATGACTTCCCCACTGGATCCCATTTGTACTCCTTGGGACCAAAAAAATAAATTCAATGTTGCTTTCATGTGACACTTGTTCAGAGTTAAAGGATGCTATCATATCTTCTACTTAAAGCTGATTATTATTATTATTTATATTATCATTTTTTGAGATGAAGTACAGCTCTGTCGCCCAGGCTTTAAGTGCAGTAATGCGATCTTGGCTCACTGCACCCTGTGCCTCCCAGGTTCACGTGAGTCTCCTGCCTCAGCCTCCCGAGTAGCTGGGATTACAGGCGTCCATCACCATGTCCAACTAATTTTTGTATTTTCAGTAGAGACAGGGTTTCACCATGTTGGCCAGGCTAGTCTGATCTCCTGACTTCAAGTGTTCTGCCTGCCTTGGCCTCCCAAAGTGCTGAGATTAAAGGCATGAGCCACCATGCCCCGCCCAAAGCTGAGTATCATTTTAACTGTTTCTCATATGGCTCAAGCATTACCATAATCCTGCTTCTTCTGTGTTCTTCTATTTACATCTCATTTAGAATGCAGTCCTTAAATCTAAACACAATACATGCACTATCATATAACAGGCAATAAATTTTTGGAGAGTACATGGATAAACTGAAAAGGCTAAATATGACATTTGCCTTATCCCTTTTCTATGTACATTTCCATTACTGTGGTCTCTTATAATCCTTTTTTATTTATTTTTTGGCAACTACAGCCTACTGACAATTCACAATGCTCTTCTTTTTTTTTTTTTTTTTTTGAGACGGAGTCTTGCTCTGTAGCCCGGGCTGGAGTGCAGTGGCCGGATCTCAGCTCACTGCAAGCTCCACCTCCCGGGTTTACGCCATTCTCCTGGCTCAGCCTCCGGAGTAGCTGGGACTACAGGCGCCCGCCACCTCGCCCGGCTAGTTTTTTGTATTTTTAGTAGAGACGGGGTTTCACCATGTTAGCCAGGATGGTCTCGATCTCCTGACCTCGTGATCCGCCCGTCTCGGCCTCCCAAAGTGCTGGGATTACAGGCTTGAGCCACCGCGCCCGGCCTCACAATGCTCTTCTTAAGAAAACTTTCTACCACCTTTAAAATGTGTTCCTATAAATCTATATCACTGAAATTTTGCACCTGAGCAAACAGCATATATAAGGAATATAAAAACCTAGGCTAGACAAATTCTTTAGGCCATTATCTTAGTAAAAGTGAATGACTTTGATAAATGTAAATAACGTGCTATCTAGACTAGATAATGAGGTATTTAAAAGCATGATTTAAAAGAATTTATTTAAAAAGACAATGGGCTGGGCGTAGTGGCTCACGCCTGTAATCCCAACACTTTGGGAGGCAAGGTGGGTGGATCGCCTGAGGTCAGGAGTTCGAGACCAGCCTGGCCAACATGGTGAAACTCCATCTCTACTAAAAACACAAAAGTTAGCCAGGCGTGGTGGTGGGCACCTGTAGTCCCAGCTACTTGGGAGGCTGCGGCGGCAGAATCACTTGAGTCCAGGAGGCAGAGGTTGCCATGACTGGTGATCGTTCTCCACTGCACTCTAGCCTGGGCGACAGAGCAAGACTCCATCTCAAAAAAATAAAATAAGGCTTAAGGTCTATTATTAGCACTCCAATTCTAGTTTAACTGGTGTTGGTCTTACATGGCTAAGAAATGCCAGTATAAACATCTCCTGAAGAAGTTTTATGAGGAATCTGAAACATAAATATGTGCTTCAAGACTGTATGTCCCCAGTCTTCTGTATTACCATGCAACAGAAAAGTGTGTGTGTGAATTTCAGAAACCACATGAACATTTCATTCTCATGGCAGCTATAAGGTTATATTTACATTTCAAAACACTTAAGAAATGTAATGATTACCTGGGGTTCAAAACCCATATCAAACATTCTGTCTGCTTCATCTAAAACAACATATGTCACTCTTCGAAGATTTGTGACCCGACCTAAGATGAGAAGAAAAATAAAGACAAAAAGAAAACTAAAAATCAGTCCCAATTCATTTTATGGCTACCAAGAACTTTTAAAAACTGTAAAGGAAACTAAAATGCCTGACTTAACCAGAGGGGTAAGTTAGGTATCTTTAAAAAGTGAAAAGAAATTTTGATCTAAAATGTCTTAATCTAGTGACAAATACTTTCTGACAATGGGTATATGAGGCCCTTTATTTTGTCAAACTCGTCTCTTGCATACCATCATAGGGCCTGAAGAACCTGTAAAATTCAGAAAACAGCCCTCTCCAAAACACATCATAAAACTAAGACTGAGATGAAGCATCGAGCCACATCAGCCATTATCTGACAGCATCACCTAGAAAAAAACATATTAGAGATTACAGCGTATGTGTGGAAAGCAAGTTCTAGTGCTATTTTAGACACAGAAAATGCCTCTCTATATTATTTTATAACCTACTTCATATATTTAGAAGCTTCTTAAATGGGCATGTCAAACCCTTAATGAGAAGCTATTTGACAGCATTAGGAAACTAATGTATCACATAAAAACTTTAAATACCAAAACACATTACATAAACACATTTTCCATACAAAGATATAAATCCCAATTTTATTAAGTGAACCCACTGACTTAAATAAATGCCAACTGGCTTCCTAACCAGTGAAAACAAAATACATACACAGGAAATCTCTTCTAAAATATTAACACAAGCATTGCTATCAACTGTTGAATCAATCTCCTGGCAAAAACATGTACAAAAAGTTATTTAAAAATAGACCAAAATGACAGATAAGAGAAAAAGGTAAAATTAATCAAGATGAATTTCAGGAGGAGACTTAATGCAGCATTGAGAAAAAAAAAAACAAGGGATTATTTATCAGCATTCAAATCAAAACTTTCCATATGCTAGACAAGCACAAAGACTTCTCAAACAATTTTGATGTCACTTTGCCAACTTCATGTACAATTAGAATTAAGTTCATACAGAAATTCAAGCAGAATACTATTAGAAACATGCACTAACTCACAGTTTTTAACACTCTATTATGTACATACTGAATATTGCAATAGAAACCTCTGAGAACATTTTCTTCAAAAAATAAAAAGTGCCAAAATAAGTGCTATCTAATATTTAAGTATTCCACACTAGCATTTGTAGCCCCAATTAGTTTTGCAAGGTCGGGAACAGCATTAAATTACCTACCTTTGATGGTTTAAGTCTCGGAAGCCCAGTTCTATAAATCTTGAAGGGCCTTTCTCCACAGAAGTTAAATAATGTCAACAGTTTAGTAAGAGTTTTGATAGGGAATAATTTAACAAAGCATAACATTTGAGCTACAAACATGCAATATTTACAAAAGATAAAATTTCTTGAAGCTGCAATATCTTAATTTATGTAGTATTGTAAGAAAATACTAGCTCATGTGGAGAAAAAGTCTAAATTTTGTAATAAAGAAAAGGCTACTACCCTATTCTTTTACTAAGCAAAGCCAGGCCAAAAATGGATTAAGAATCCAAGTTATGATCAAACAGAGTTACTTCTGAAAAAAATTTTTAAATTGCAAAAATATCATTAATGTTTATAATAATCAACTTGTTCCAATACAAGTTTTGTTTTTTTTTTTTTTTTTTGAGATGGAGTCTCGCTCTGCCACCCAGGCTGTAGTACAGTGGGGTGATCTTGGCACACTGCAAGCTCCGCCTCCCGGGTTCAAGCTATTCTCCTGCCTCAGCGTCCCAAGTAGCTGGGACCACAGGCTACAAATTTTAAGATACTGCAACTTTAAGAAGAAATATAGAAACCCTTTGTTGGTTTCTTGCATCTGTTTTAACAAAAAAATGTAAAGAATTCAAAAAGGAAAGACACCAAAAAAATACCCCTGACTTACCACTGTTAGCCGCTAACATGTCAATCATTCGACCAGGTGTGCAAACAATAATTTCAGCACCTCTTTTCAGCTCAGCAATCTAATAAAAAAGATGAAACTTAATAGTCTATCACTAATGCTTAAACACTAAAAAATATTACATTTAGTTCTTGCCTAGTCTGGTAAGAAGACTTCAAAGCCTCCTGCCTAATTATTTTGAATCTCGGGGCACTACTAAAGAAACAGCAACGGCCAGACGCAGTGGCTCACGCCTGTAATCCTAGCACTTTGGGAGGCTGAGGTAGGCAGATCACGAGGTCAGGAGATCGAGACCATCCTGGCTAACACGGTGAAACCCCGTCTCTACTAAAAATACAAAAAATTAGCCAGGCGTGGTGGCAGGTGCCTGTAGTCCCAGCTACTCGGGAGGTTGAGGCACGAGAATAGGGTGAACTTGAGAGGCGGAGCTTGCAGTGAGGTGAGATCGCACCACTGCACTCCAGCCTGGGTGAAAGTGTGAGACTCCGTCTCAAAAAAAAAAAAAAAAAAAGAAAGAAAAAAACAGCAACAACGTGACCACATAGTGCCATAAATTTGAAACAAATAAAAACTAGAGAATTTTGCAAATTTGATTTGCCACTATCCCTCAAAACCAAGAAACAAACTTAAGAAAGCAGTTAAAAAAAAAAAGTGATCATCTTTGAGCCCAGGAGTTCAAGGTTGCAGTGAGCTATGATCACATCCTTGCACTTCAGCCTGAGCAAGAGCGAGACCTTGTCTCAGAAAAGAAATTTCGAAGTGACCACATAGACTAGCGTTTTTCAAATTGAGGATTGCCACATTAGTGAATCATTAAATCCTTTAACAGTCATAATCAGCTTTTTTTTTTTTTTTTTGAGACAGGGTCTCATTCTGTTGCCCAGGCTCTGTTGTCCAGTGCAGCAGTGTCATCATAGCTCACTGCAGCCTAGATCCTGGGCTCAAGAGATGATCACTTTTTTAAAAAAACTGCTTTCTTAAGTTCGTTTCTTGATTTTGAGGGATAGTGGCAAATCAAATTTGCAAACTTCTCTAGTTAGCCACTAGCTAGGACTACAGGCACTCGCTAATTTATTTACTGTTTTAAGAGATGGGGTCTCACTATATTGCCCAGGTTGGTCTCAAACTCCTGGACTCAAGTGATTCTCCCATTTCAGCCTCCCAAAGTGCTGTGATGATTACAAGTATGAGCCATAGTGCTCAATCACAACCAGCATTTTTTAAATGAAATAGAATGCAAAATACCGGAAGTCCCTTAACATCATAAAACTTTTGTTTGGCATTTATATAAATACAATGTGCAAGCATGTACCATGTTGTTTTGTAAGTATATTTCTACAAACTATAGTCATGAAAAATCATAAACTTAGAAAATGAAGTTCAAGTAATTAAAATAGCACTGGAGTTAACAAAAGCAAATATTCTTGAAGTGTGTTCTTGTAACAAGAGTCCTAAGAAACAGTTTTGTAGTTAAGTTCAGAAAATGACAATTTATCCCATTTATCTAGCAACACGATACACATTAGCTTAAGAATTAAGAAGTCTTACAGCAAAGAAACTGGTTTTAACTTTTTATACTCCAACGTTTCCAAAACTTATCCAACCACAGAACCTACTTTTTTGCCTTCTTCTACTCAGGCAAAATATCTGAAAACTATTTCATTCTTTAGAAGACAGCTGAAGGGATGGTCATAGTGGCTCACAAGGGAAGCTGAGGCAAGCAGATTGCTTGAGCCCAGGAATTCGAGACCAGCCTGGGCAACATGGCAAAAACCTCATCTCTACAGAAAAATACAAAAATTAGCCGGGTGTGGTGGCATGCATCTGTGGTCCCAGCCACTCAGAAGGCTGAGGAGGAAGGACTGCTTGAGCCCAGGAGGTCACAGACGCAGTGAGCCAAGGTCACACCACTGCACTCCAGCCTGGACAACAGAGCAAGATGCTGTCTCAAATAAAACAGAACCAAAAAAAAAAAAAGAAGAAGAAAAAAACACCTCTGATATTAATGCATCCCAGTAATCACCATCACTTTCCCCCCCCGAAGATGGAGTCTTGCTGTCTCCCAGGCTGGAATGCAGTGGCGTGATCTCAGCTTACCACAACTTCCGCCTCCCAGGTTCAAGTGATTTTCCTGCCTCAACCTCCCAAGTAGTTGATATTATAGGCACGCGCCACCACACCAGGCTAATTTCTGTGTTTTTAGTAGAGACCGGGGATCTCGCCATGTTGGCTAGGCTGGTCTTGAGCTCCTGATCTCATGATCCACCCGCCTTGGCTTCCCAAAGTGCTGGGATTACAGGCGTGAGTCACCGTGCCTGGCCACCATCACTTTTTAAAGATGTCAGCATAGATTATAGAAAATAAATGCTCAGAGATCAGAGACCTAGGTTCCAGGACAAACTCTAGAACGTATTAACCTAATTGGTCAACTTAATAAATCTTTCTGAATATCTCCTCATATGTAAAATAAAAAAAAAAATCTGCCTTCTCAGGCAGGGGAAGAGGGAGGAGGGATAATCTATGTAAAAATGACTCAAAAATTCTAATACAGCATTAACATAATATGTTCTTTTTTGTCACAACTATATTGGGTCATAATTAACAAAAATTATATATATTTAAGGTGTACAACATGTTTGATAAACATATACACTATGAAATGATGACCACAATCAAGCTAATATATCCCCTTACATAGTTACCAATATTTTCTTTTGTGGTAAGAACATTTAAGATCGGTTGGGCGCAGTGGCTCACGCCTGTAATCCCAGCACTTTGGGAGGCCAAGGCAGGAGGATCACTTGAAGTCAGGAGTTCAAGACCAATCTGGCCAATATGGTGAAACCCCATCTCTACTAAAAATACAAAAATTAGCCAGGCAAGGTGGCGGGCACCTGTAGTCCCAGCAACTTGGGAGGCTGAGGTAGGAGAATCGCTTGAACCGGGGACGCGGAGGTTGCAGTGAGCCAAGATTGCGCCACTGCACTCCAGCCTGGGTGACAGGGTGAGACTCCACCCCAAAACGAAAAAAAAAAAAAAGAACATGATGTGAGATCTACCGGCTTAGCAAATTCTTCAGCATACAATATAATATTAACTAGTCACCATGCTGTACGTTACATCTCCAAAGGTATTCATTCTGCATGAAATAACTAATTCTTACTATTATTTTTATGCCTCATTTTTAAAATGATTTTAGAAGCAATCACTATTCAAAAAACTAAAAGTAAAAGTCACTCTTTTACTTTATTGAATCTTCCAACTTGAGAAAAGAATGGAAAACATGAATATTTCTTATGTAACTACCTGCTCACTGATTCCTGTTCCTCCATAAACACAGACCACTCTAAGTCCCAAAGTCTTGGAAAACTTCTTACACTCTTTGGTAATCTGTAAAGCCAGTTCTCGAGTTGGAGTCATGATGACAGCTGGAAAGATAAATACATCAGTAGCCTAACCACCAAAATTCTTAAGGCTATGCTTTAAAGTATTCAATTTCACCTCTACAATAAAGTTCAGATTGTTTCACCTAATATTTTTTGTTATGCATCTCTGAAAACTATTTCAAAAGTTGTATAACAGCAGAGGTTGTGGGGAAGGATAAGTATAAGCAGAGTTTAAAAACATGCTAAAAGAAGAAAAATGACAGTTAAATGCCTCATCCAACCCTCAGGAAAACAAATACTTGGTTCAATAGAATGCAAATAGTTTTCTAATGCAAATCACAGATCAAAGAAAATCAAGTGACTCACTGTGCCACAGAAGCCATACTGTTGCTTCCAGAAACAACCTTGGTCTGAGGGGCACAGACAGAGGAGAGAGATACTATGCCCCGTGTTCCTAAGAGAAAAGCTGAACAACTTTCCAAAACCCTATTCAACTTTGCAAGAGTTATCTCTGCCAAGATGAATCAAGAAACCAGAATCTAAACTACTAATCTTGAATGAAATGCTGGCATTATAGCCTGTTAAGGCCAAAAACTACCTAGGAAAATATGTTTCCCTAGTATATTCCATGTTGCCTTTACATATCTATTGATACCAGGCTAACAAACCTCAATATAAATAAACAGATAGATGCACGAGGAGTCTACCTGCCAAGTCAGAGTTTAAAAACTGAGCTGTGCCAGGTGGGGCTGTTTTTGTACTTCTGAGATGTCACTCCAGAGCTCTGAAGATTCTCACTCCACCTGCTGGTAAGGGGAAATCAGCCCCAAAGTGCCAAATTGATAAAGAAAATGTACATAAAGACATCTTCATTGTCATAATTAAGAACATTATAAACTATAAGGTCTTTCTGTTTGACAACAAAGCTGTTATTTGAAAAATAGTTTAATGAAAATAACTGTACCTATTGGCCCCTCTCCTTCTTCTAATGACCTCTGATCCATGATGTGTCTAAACATGGGCAACAGAAAAGCAATGGTCTTTCCACTTCCTGTTTTGGCAATGCCAATCAAATCTCGTCCAGACATTATAGCAGGAATAGCTTGGGTTTGGATGGGCGTGGGCTTTTCATAGCCATGCCTTAAAAAGAAAACCAAAGGAAGATAAGGTAAGAATTGAGATTGCTGGGCCCCAAAGAGGTCCCATATGTTCCCATAAAAATAAACTTCCAAAAGGCTGTATATATTCATACAATAAAATACTATTTGGCAATAAAAAGGAATGAAGTACTAACACATTCTACAATATGGACTAACCTTGACAACAACATGTAAAGTGAAAAAGGTCAGTCACTAAAGACAAAAATTGTTTGATCCCATTTACATGAAATGTTAGGAATAGCCAAATCTATTCTAGAGACAAAAAGTAGATTAATGGTTGCCCAAGGGTGGGGAGAGGGGAGAAGACTGACTACTAATGGACAAAAGTTTCTTTTTGGGATAATGAAAAATTTTAAAATTAGGCAGGGCGCAGTGGTTCATGACTGAAATCCCAGCATTCTGGGAGGCTGACACGGGAGAATCATTTGGGGTCAGCAGTTCAAGACCAGCCTGGTCAACATAGTGACACCCCATCTCTTAAAAAAAAAAAAAGGGGGCCAGGCATGGTGGTTCATGCTGTAATCCCAGCACTTTCAGAGGCCGCGGCGGGTGGATCATCTGAGGTACAGAGTTTGAGACCACCCTCACCAAAATGGAGAAACCCCGTATCTACTAAAAACACAAAATGAGGCCGGGCGCGGTGGCTCAAGCCTGTAATCCCAGCACTTTGGGAGGCCGAGACGGGCGGATCACGAGGTCAGGAGATCGAGACCATCCTGGCTAACCCGGTGAAACCCCGTCTCTACTAAAAAAAATACAAAAAACTAGCCGGGCGAGGTGGCGGGCACCTGTAGTCCCAGCTACTCGGGAGGCTGAGGCAGGAGAATGGCGTAAACCCAGGAGGCGGAGCTTGCAGTGAGCTGAGATCCGGCCACTGCACTCCAGCCTGGGCCACAGAGCGAGACTCCGTCTCAAAAAAAAAACAAAAAAAACAAACAAACAAAAAAAACAAAAACACAAAATGAGCCAGGCGTGGTGGCGCATGCCTGTAATCCCACCTACTTGGGAGGCTGAGGCAAAAGAATCGCTTGAACCCGAGAGGTGGAGGTTGCGGTGAGTGAGATAGAGCCAATGCACTCCAGCCCGGGCAACAAGAGTAAAATTCTGTCTCAAAAAAAAAAAAAGGCTGGGCACAGTGGCTCATAGCTGTAATCCTAGCACTTTGGGAGGCCGAGGCAGGCAGATCACCAGGTCAGGAGTTTGAGACCAGCCTCACATGGTGAAACTCTGTCTCTACTAAAAATACAAAAATTAGCCAGGCGTGGTGTGGCAAACACCTGTAGTCCCAGCTACCTGGGAGGCTGAGGCAGGAGAATCATTCGAACCCGGGAGGCAGAGGTTGCGGTGACCCGAGATCACGCCACTGCACTCCAGCCTGGGCAACAGAGTGAGACTCTGTCTCAAAAAAATAAATAAATAAAATCAAAAAACAAAAAAAAAAAAATTCAAAAAAAATTTCCAAAAATTAGACTATTGAAATGGTTGCAAAACTATAAAAATACACTAAAAAAACATTAAGTTGGCTGGGCGCGGTGGCTCATGCCTGTAATCCTAGCACTTCGGGAGGCTGAGGCGGGTGGATCATGAGGTCAAGACATCAAGACCATCCTAGCCAACACGGTGAAACCCCGTCTCTATAAAAAATACAAAAATTAGCCGGGCGCAGTGGTGCATTCCTGTAATCTCAGCTACTTGGGGGACTGAGGCAGGAGAATCGCTTGAAGCTTGAACCCAGGAGGCGGAGGTTGCAGTGAGCCTGGATTGCGCCACTGCACTCCAGCCTGGTGACAAAGCGAGACTTGTCTAAAAAAAATATATATATATATATGTGTGTATATATATGTAAGTTGCATAATTTTCTTTTTTTTTTTTTTTTTTAAGACAGAGTCTCTCTGTCACCACGCTGGAGTGCAGTGCCACAATCCCAGCTCACTGCAACCTCTGACTCCCAGGTTCAAGCGATTCTCCTGCCTCAGCCTCCAAAGTAGCTAGGACTACAGGTTAGCTGGGACTATAGGCATGCGCCACCACACCCAGCTAATTTTTGTATTTTTAGTAGAGACGGAGTTTCACCATGTCGGCCAGGATGGTCTCGATCTCTTAACCTCGTGATCTGCCTGTCTTGGCCTCCCAAAGTGTTGGGATTACAGGTGTGAGACCCTGTCCCAGCCAAGTTGCATAATTTAACCAGCACTTTGGGAGGCCAAGGTGGGGGGATCACTTGAAGTCAGGAGTTTGAGACCAACTTCACCAACACGGCGAAACCCTGTCTCTATTAAAAATACAAAAATACAAAAATTGGCTGGGTATGGTGGCAGGTACCTGTAATCCCAGCTACTTAAGAGGCTACGGCACAAGAATCGCTTGAACCCGGGATGCAGAGGTTGCAGTGAGCCGAGATCATGCCAATGCATGCCTGAGGGAAGAGGCGGGAGGCTCTGTCTCAAAAAAGGAAAAAAATAAATAAAAAATTTAAAAAGCCAGGCATGGTGGCTCACGCCTGTAATCCCAGCACTTTGGGAGGCTGAGGCGGGCAGATCACCTGAGGTCAGGATTTCAAGGCCAGCCTGGCCAACATGGGGAAACCTGGTCTCTACTAAAAATATTTTAAAAATTAACCAGCCGTAGTGGCGCACACCTATAGTTCAGCTACTCAGGAGGCTGAGGCAGGATAATTGTTTGAGCCCGGGTGGCTGAGGTCACAGTGAGCACAGTGAGATCGCACCACTGTACTCTACCCTGGGCACCAGAGCAAGATTCTGTCTCAAACAACAAAAAAAAGCAGTTGTATAATTTAAAGGGTAAATTTTGATATGTAAATTATCTCAATAAAACAATTTTTTTAAACGTAAGTTTTTTTTAGAGTAAAAATGTAACTCAGGGAGACATTGGTGTGAAAGGACTATTTTGAGCAGCAAGACACAGAAAACATAAACAACCACCAACCACTTACTTTTTGAGGGAATTTAAGATCTTCATGGAAATTCCACACTGGACCCAGGATTTAATTGGTTTGGGACAACCTTTTCCTTTAACTGTAATGCCCTCCATTTCCAATCGAAACACATTTACCTCTACAAAACAAAACCCAGATTAAAAGTTCTTAAATATTGTTCTATTGGTGTCTTCTACTTTTCAATTAGGCATAAGATGAAGAATCTTTAACTCTTATGCCAGGCCCAGTGGCTCACACCTGTAATCCTAGCAACTAGCACTTTGGGAGGCAGACGCAGGCAGATCCCTTGAACCCAGGAGTTCTAAGACCAACCTGGGCAACATGGTGAAACCCTGCCTCGACAAAAAGTACAAAAATTAGCTGGGTGTGGTGGCACATGCCTGTAGTCCCAGTTACTCGGGAGGCTGACATAGGAAGATCACCTGAGCCTGTCAGGGGGATGTGGGGTGTGGTAGGAAATCAAGGCTGCAGTGAGCCATGACTGCACCACTGCACTCCAGCCTCCAGCCTGGGCAATGGAGGGAGACCCTGTCTCAAAACAAAACAAACAATTTTTTAAATTTTTGTATTTTTTTTGGTAGACAGGGTTTCACCATATTGGCCAGGATGGTCTCGAACTACTGACCTCATGATCTGCCCGCCTAGGCCTCACAAAGTGCTGGGATTACAGGTGTGAGCCACTGCGTCCAGCCTACTTTTCCATATTTTAGTAGACGGGGTTTCACTCTATTGCCCAGGCTGGTCTCGAACTTCTGAGCTCAAACAATGTGCCCACCTCAGCCTCCCAAAGTGCTGGGATTACAGGTGTGAGCCAATGCACCTGGCCAATTAATTTTTGATCATTTTAAAAATATTTCCAAAACACCCTCCTTCATCAGACACTATCCACATTTCTCTTGAGTAATGTGAAATGTATCCTCTTCTGTTAGTAAATGAAAAAATGGAATTTTACCTTCTTGAGACATTTTTGCTAGTTCTGGAACTTCGACATAGAAGTTTTTCCTAAATGGCTCATATTCAATTTTTCCATGATCAACTGGTTCTAGAAGCTTTCGCTGTTTTGTTTGATACCCTGTAAGGGCTGTCTGAAGATCAACTTCCTCCTCCTCTGAAGAATACTATAGTTTAAAAGAAAAAAATTAAAGAGGTAAGCTCATTACTATTTTCCTCTTGTGGGAAGCAATACTCCTAGCTTTTCAAATCTTCCTCTCCTAGAAACTACTCTAATTTTTTTACTTTCTGCAATACACTGTTTGACCCACAAGATTTTTATAGTGCTCCAGCACACTTAAACCTCTTAATTTTAAAATCACCTCAAATGATGTATGTCATCTTGAATTAGAAATACATCAAGAAGCTCCTGAAGAATTTTTCAACTTACTTTTCTTTTTCTTTGCCCTTTAGAAAGTTAAAATGCCAATATAAAGCTAAAACAGTAATGATCAGAGACGGCTCTAATAAGGTTTTGCTATTGTTTTTACTATATAAATCTTTACAATACGTGTTACTGGAAAGAAAGTTAATTCATTCTGTTACTTCATTTTTTTCTCTCCATATTGTATGCCTGAAGTGAGCTGATGAGGGGCAGAAAGATCATACAGTTAGGAATGAAAGACATCAGAATGTTCCACTAAATAGATATTTAACTAGATACTATACTACTACTAAGAATAGCAAGAATGTCTCCCAACTCTGGGAATTTCTCCTAGTTCACATAAATGAACAGCACATCTCCATGAATGCTTTCTAATAAATGCTTCCAGGATAGTAGCATAAACAAAGTCAAAATTAAAGAAAAATCACCTCCATGGCATCCTGGTCATTCTCCATCAGCTCACCTTTCTTCTTATCAGAATCTACAACTGCTTTTTTGGTTGTCACAACAGTGACAACTTTTGTGACTGTTGGCCCAGACTTCTAAAATAAGGAAGAAATATAGAATATTTTGCAAAGCTGAAACACAAGTTATATGACAGCCAAAGCCCACAATAACTGACAAAATTTCGTCTTTAGTTTCTTTTTTTAGTGACATGGTCTCCATCACCCAGGCTTGAGTGGTGTGATCGTAGCTCACTGTAACCTCAAATTTCTGGGCTCAAGGAGTCATCCCATCTGTCCTCCTGAGTTGCTAGGACTATAAGCACATATCACCAAACCCAGTTAATTTTTTTTGCTTTTTGGTAGAAAGAGTCATGCTATGTTGCCCAGGCTGGTCTTGAACTGCTTGGCTCCAGTGATCTACCAGCCTCAGCCTACCAAATGTTCTGGGATTGCAGTTGTGAGCCAGGGCACTGAGCCAACTGAGTTATTAAATGAAAATAGAAACAACAGACTGTTTTTCTCATTAATTTGTATAAATTTTTAAGCATAATATAATTATATTTTATAATACATCCACTTATCATTTACTGTGTTATAGATAATTCTATATAATATCATTATATATACTTTATTTATTGAGATAAAGTTTTGCTCTTGTCACCCAGGCTGGAGTGCAATGGCATGATTTCAGCTCACTGTAACCTCTGCCTCCCAGATTCAGGCAATTCTCCTGCCTCAGCCTCCCCAGTAGCTGGGATTACAGGCGCCCGCCACTATACTCAGCTAAGTTTTGTATTTTTAGTAGAAACAGGGTTTCACCATGTTGGCAGGCTGGTCTCGAACTCCTTATCTCAGGTAATCCACCCACCTAAGTCCCTGCAAAAGTGCTGGGATTACAGGCATGAGCCAGCTTGCCCAATTTTATATATATATATAAAATATACATATAAATATATATATAAAATATACATATAAATATATATAAAATATACATATAAATATATATAAAATATACATATAAATATATATAATATGTATAAAATATATATAAAACATATATAAATATATAAATATATATAATATATATTATATATATATATATTTTTTTTTTTTTCAGACTGAGTCTCATTCTGTTTCCCAGGTTAGAGTACAGTGGTGTGATCTAGGCTAATTGCTCCCAGTTCAACCTATTCCCCTTCCTCAGCCTCCCAAGTAGCTGGGATTAGAGGCATCTGCCATCACACCCAGCTAATTCTTGTATTTTTAGCAGAGATGGTGTTTTACCATGTTGGCCAGGTTGATCTCTAACTTCTGACCTCAGGTGATCGTCCACCTTGGCCTCCCAAAATGTTGGGATTACAGGCATAAGCCACCACATCCGGCATGATTATATATTTTCAAACTACTACTAGGCTGGGCACAGAGGCTCATGTCTGAAATTCCAGCACTTTGGGAGGCCAAGACAGGAGGATCACTTGAGTCCAGGAGTTCAAGACCAACCTGGGTAACACAGCAAGATTCCACCTCTATAAACAATTAGCCAGGTGTAGTGGTACATGCCTGTAGTCCTAACTACTAAGAGGGTTGAAGCAGAATAATCGCTTCAGCCCAGGGGTATGAGGTATGATCATGCCACCGCAGCACTCCAGCCTGGGTAACACAGCGAGACCCTGTTGCTAAAAAACATTTTTTTAATTAAAAAATAAAATAAGCTTTGGGAGGCCGAGACGGGCGGATCATGAGGTCAGGAGATCGAGACCATCCTGGCTAACACGGTGAAACCCCGTCTCTACTAAAAAATACAAAAAACTAGCGGGGCGAGGTGGCAGGCGCCTGTAGTCCCAGCTAATGTAGTCCCAGCTACTCGGGAGGCTGAGGCAGGAGAACGGCGTAAACCCGGGAGGCGGAGCTTGCAGTGAGCTGAGATCTGGCCACCGCACTCCAGCCTGGGCGACAGAGCGAGACCCCCTCTCAAAAATAAAATAAAATAAAATAAAATAAAATAAAATAAGGCCAGGTGCGGAGGCTCACAATTGTAATCTCAGCATTTTGGAAGGCCAAGGCGGACAGATCACTTGAGGTCAGGAATTCAAGACCAGAATGGCCAACATGGTGAAACCGTCTCTACTAAAAATACAAAAATTAGCCAGGTATGGTGGTGGGCACTTGTAATTCCAGCTAATCGGGAGGCTGAGGTAGGAGAATCACTTGAACCTGGGAGGCACAGGGTGCAGTGAGCAGAGATAGTACCTATCACTGCACTCCAGCCTAGGCAACAGAGCAAGACTCCATCTCGAAAAACAAAACAAAACAAAACAAAACATAAATAAATAAAATAAAAAAATAAAATAAAATAAAATAAAATAAAATAGGGTGGGTGCAGTAGCTAATGCCTGCAATCCCAGCACACTGGGAGGCCAAGGGAGGTGGCTCACCTGAGGTCAGGAGTTCAAGACCAGCCTGGCCAACATGGTGAAACCTCATCTCCACTAAAAATACAAAAATTAGCTGGGCGTGGTGGCAAGGGCCTGTAATCCCAGCTACTCAGGAAGCTGAGGCAGAAGAATCACTTGAACCCAGGAGGTGGAGGTTGCAGTGAGCTAAGACTGTGCCACTGCACTCCAGCCTAGGCAACAAAAGCGATACTCCATCTCAAAAAAATAAATTAATATAAAAAAATAAAATGAGGCTGGGCATGGTGGTTCACTCCTGTAATCCCAGCACTTTGGGAGGCCAAGGTGGGAGGATCACCTGAGGTCAAGAGTTCGTGACCAGCCTGACCAACATGGTGAAACCCGGTCTCCACTAAAAATACTAAAACTAGCCAGGCATAGTGGCAGGCATCTATAATCCCAGCTACTTGGGAGGTTGAGGCAGGAGAATCACTTGAACTCGGGAGGCGGAGGTTGCAGTAAGCCAAGATTGCACCACTGCACTCCAGCTTGGGCAATAGAGCAAGACTCTGTCTCAGAAAAAATAAATAAATAAATAAATAAATAAATTTTAAAAATGAAACAAAATACTACTAAATGGTATTTTCCAATCACTAGGCAAGCCAGGGGCTTGTACTGGGAGCCTGAATAAACCAATAAATAAAACAGGTAAAAGTCACTGCCCTTAGAGTGCTTACATTTTAGAAGGGAGAAGGGACACACTGTAAACACAAAAAAATCATATAATTTGTCAAAATGTAATAAATGCTATGAAAAAGAGGAAAAAAAGAATAAAGTGAAGGTCGTCAAGGGGTATCAAAGATGCAGCTGGGCATGGTGGCTCATGCCTGTAATCCCAGGATATTGGGAGGCCAAGGCAGGTGGATCACTTGAGGCCAGGAATTCGAGACCAGCCTAAGCAACATGGTAAAACCTCATCTCTACCAAAATACAAAAATTAGCCAGGAGTGGTGGTTCACACATGTAGTTGCAGCTACTTGGGAGGCTGAGGTAGGTAGACTGCACAGGCCTGGGAGGTGGAGGTTGCAGTGAGCCAAGATAACACCACTGCACTCCAGCCTGGGCAACAGAGAGAGACTGTTTCAAAAAAAAAAAAAAGAGTATCAAAGACAGGAGTGCTAGATAAGTCTCCAGAGAACTTATTAAAAAGGTTAATATGTAAGCAAAGATATTAAACAAAGGTGATGGTGTTAAAAGAGTGACTTTTGAAAGAACACTTAGAGCTAAAATTTGCCAGTATCTCTGGTACTTAGAAAAAGTACTGCCATCTCTCAGATGAGGAGAAAGAAAACTGTTAGCTTTATAAAATCATGCAAATCAGTAGGACAATGCAATGGAGAATTCAAGTTACCCAAAAGGAAATAGAAATCTTTAAAAATAAGAAATTCCATACCTTTTCATTTCCCCCACCACCTTTTACACTTCTCATGTTAAATTTTTTTACTTCCTCTTTCACTTCTTCCATGTAAGCATCTAATGGATCTAACTCCTCACCCTCCATTTCATTTCCTTCCTTTTCAGCTTCTGCAGGATCATCTTCATCATCTAAAATACCAGAATACACTTTCTTTAAACGTCTGTTTCAATATGCAATATTTCACAATCAGACCACACCCCACCTCTCTAACCTTTTCTCCCACTGCCCAAACACCCCTTTTCCAATTACTCCAGCAATCCAGCAGTTCAAATGCTCACTTTCGGAGGTTTTTCCATTTTTACATGAAGCATGTATTATTTTTGAATATTAACAATGACAAAATAAATATGAATAAAACAGGCCGGGCGCGGTGGCTCAAGCCTGTAATCCCAGCACTTTGGGAGGCCGAGACGGGCGGATCACGAGGTCAGGAGATCGAGACCATCCTGGCTAACACGGTGAAACCCCGTCTCTATTAAGAAATACAAAAAACTAGCCAGGCGAGGTGGCGGGCGCCTGTAGTCCCAGCTACTCGGGAGGCTGAGGCCGGAGAATGGCGTGAACCCGGGAGGCGGAGCTTGCAGTGAGCTGAGATCTGGCCACTGCACTCCAGCCTGGGCGACAGAGCGAGACTCCGTCTCAAAAAAAAAAAAAAAATGAATAAAATATAAATTGTTTGGTTGTAAAAGGGTCAAAAGATTAATTATGCCAAAAAAGATGATCTCCAATAATAGATTTTACAGCTATACAGCTGGATGCAGAACTACAAACTTTCTCTGCTAAATGACTTTTTTTGTTTCCTCTTTTTTTTTTTTTTTTTTTGAGATGGGGTCTCGCTCTGTCGCCCAGGCTGGAGTGCAGTGGCACAATCTCTGCTCCCTGCAAGCTTCGCCTCCCAGGTTCACACCATTCTCTTGCCTCAGCCTCACAAGTACCTGCCACTACAGGCGCCCACCACGCCTGGCTAATCTTTTGTATTTTTAGTAGAGACAGGGTTTCACCATGTTAGCGAGGATGGTCTCAAACTCCTGACCTCGTTATCCGCCCGCCTCAGCCTCCCTAAGTGCTGGGATTACAGGCATGAGCTTTCTTTTGTTTTTCTTTTTTTTGAGACAGAGTCTCGCTCTGTGGCCCAGGCTGGAGTGCAGTCGCGATCTCAGCTTACTGCAACCTCTGCATCCTGGGTTCAAGCAATTCTCCTGCCTCAGCCTCCTGAGTAGCTAGGATTACAGGCACACGCCACCACACCTGGCTAATTTTTGTAGTTAATAGAGACGAGGTCTCACCATGTTTGTCAGGCTGGTCTCGAACTCCTGACCTCGTGATCCACCCACCTCAGCCTCCCAAAGTCCTAGGACTACAGGCATGAGCCATCACGTCTGCTAAATGACATTTTCAATTACAGTTGATCCCTGAACAACATAGGTTTGAACTGCATGGGTCCACATGGAAGTAAATTTTCTTCTGCCTTTGCCACCCCAGAGAGAAGATCAACTCCTCCTCCTCTTCTTCCTTCTCAGCCTACTCAATGTGAAGACAACAAGAATGAAGACTTTTAAGATGACCCACTTCAACTTAATGGACAGTAAATATATTTTCTCTTTCTTGTAATTCTTTTTTTTTTCCGAGACAGAGTTTCGCTCTGTCGCCAGTCTGGAGTGCAGTGGCGTGATCTCGGCTCACTGACTACAACCTCCATCTCTCAGGTTCAAGTGATTCTCCTGCCTCAGCCTCCCAAGTAGCTGGGACTACAGATGTGTGCCACCAGGTCCAGCTAATTTTTGTATTTTTAGTAGAGATGGAGTTTCACCACGTTGGCCAGGATGATCTTGATCTCTTGACCTTGTGAACTGCCCACCTTGGCCTCCCAAAGCACTGGGATTACAGGCGTGCACCAGCGTGCCCAGCCTATTAATTCTCTTAATAACATTCTTTTCTCCAGCTTACCATATTAAAAGAATATAGTATTTAATACATAAAGCATACAAAGTATGTGTTATTCAACTGTTCATGTTACTGGTGAACAGTAAGCAGGTAATGCTTAGTTTCTGGGGAGTAAAAAGTTATATATGGATATTTCACTGCGTAGGGAGGTTGGAGTGCTGAGCTACCAAGTTGTTCAAGGGTCAACTGTATTTCTTCTCTTTCAATACCTTTCAATCACAGAAGACGGCGTATCTTAGTTATGTAGAAAAGATTAGATTGTCTTGAATTAAGATATCATGACTACTTGGCGGGGCGTGATGGCTCACACTTGTAATCCCAGTGCTTTGGGAGGCAGATCACAAGGCCAGGAGTTCGAGACCAGCCTGGCCACCACAGTGAAACCCTATCTCTATTAAAAATAGGCCAAGGTGGGCAGATCACAAGGTTGGGAGTTCGACACCAGCCTGGCCAATGTGGTGAAACCTCATCTCTACTAAAAATACAAAAAAATTAGTTGGGCGTGGCGGTGTATACCTGTAATCCCAGCTACTGCGCAGGCTGAGGCAAAGAATTTCTTGAACCCAGGAGGTGGAGGCTGCAGTGAGCCAGATGCGCCACTGCACTCAAGCGTGGGCAACAAAGCGAGACTCCGTCTCAAAAAAAAAAAAAAAAAGACATCATAACCACTTATAGACAGAATCTATTTAAACCATTATTTAGAACTTTCACAGAAAATGAACCAAAATCTCGATGTCCTATAAAATTATATAATCTTCTACTTTACTAAAATCTTAAAAGTCAAAATCAGATATGAAGGGAAATGTTTCCATCCTAAATTATGAAGCATCAGCAGCCAGGCACAGTGGCTCCCACCTGTAATCCCAGCAGTGAGAAAGGTCAAAGCAGCAGGCTCCCTTGACCCCAGGAGTTCGAGACTAGCTGGGCAACATATCGAGACCTTGGCTCTTCAAAAAATGACAAAATTAACTGGGCATGGTGGCTCACACCTGTAGTCCCAGCACTTTGGGAGGCCAAAGTGGGAGGATCACCTGAGGTCAGGAGTTTAAAACCAGCCTGGCCAACATAGCAAAACCCCAGCTGTACTAAAAATACAAAAATTCAAAAATTATCCAGGCATGGTGGCAGGTGCCTGTAATCCTGGCTACTTGAAAAGCTGAGGCTCAAGAGAATTGCTTGAACCTCGGAGGCACAGACTACAGTGCCACCTGGGTGACAGAGCGAGACTCAGTCAAAAAAGAAAAAAGAAAAAGACAAAATCAGCCAGGCATGGTGGCTACTCTGGAGGCTGAGGCAAAAAAATCACTTGAGCCCAGGAGGTCGAGGCTGCAGTGAACCATGACTGTGCCACTGCACTTCAGCCTAGGCAACAGAGTGAAACTCTACCTCCAAAAAAATAGAAAAATCAGAGGAGGGACTTGAAAGCATGCCCTTAATTTACTCTCCTTATTAACATTCACATTGCTAGTAATATATTAAAGAGCTATTTACTGGCTATGCTCATAAGCACTCAATGATTCACTCTAAAGTAAAATCAGTGATGCTTACTAAACACAATTTTATGTTTCAAATTACAACATAAATATTAAAAGGGGCTTTTACAATCTCAATTCCAATTCTGGGTATATACTTCACAGAACTCAATACAGAGACTCAAACAGATATTTATACACCAATGGCCACAGGAGCATTACTCACAATAACAAAAAGGTGGAAACAACCAAATTATCCAACAGCAGGTGAATGAACAAACAAAACTTGGCATACATATATACAGTGAACTATTATTCAGCCATATAAAAAAGGAAATTCCGAGATGCTACAACATACATGCACCTTGAAAACATTATGCTAAGTGAAATAAGCCAGACACAAAAAGATAAGTATTTATCATGATTCCACTTATGTGAGGTAGCTAGACCAAACAAATTCAGAGACAGAAAACAGAACAAAGGTTGTAAGAAGTGGCGCGAAAAGGCGCCATAGAGTTATTTAAAAGGTGCAGAGTTTCTGCATGGAATGACCAAAAAGTCATGGAAACAGACAGTGGCAATGACTGCACAACACTACAAATGTATTTATCACCAAATTTAAACTTGAAAATGATGAAAATGGTAAACAGGGCCAGGCGCGTTGGCTCACACCTGTAATCCCAGCACTTTGGGAGGCCAAGGCAGGCGGATCACGAGGTCAGGAGACTGAGACCATCCTGGCTAACACGGTGAAACCCCATCTCTACTAAAAATACAAACAATTAGCTGGGCGTGGTGGCGGGCGCCTGTAGTCCCAGCTACTTGGGAGGCTGAGGCAGGAGAATGGTGTGAACCTGGGAGGCAGAGCTTGCAGTGAGCCAAGATTGTGCCACTGCACTCCAGCCTGGGCAACAGAGCGAGACTCGGTCTCAAAAAAAAAGAAGAAAATGGTAAATAGTGTATTATGCATAGTTTTCAACAATAAAAAAGATTAAAAATCCCTTACAAAATATTATTCATATAATATTCTACATGAGTTTTTATACAGGCTATCAGGCTAAAAAAATATACCATCATCGTCCTCTAAACTCCATTTTTTCCCCTGTTTCATCTCTTCGATTTCCTTTTTCAGTTCTCCTATGTTTTCCATAGCCTTTTTACGTTGCTCTTCTCGCCATTTTTCTACTCTTTCTTTTCGCTTTCTCATTTCTTCTTCCAGCTTATTCTGGTCAAAGTTCTTGGGGAATAAAATAAAGAAAGAGATGGAGGAAAATAAAAAGAAAAATCAAATTTAATAACTTTGCTCCAAGTGACATTCCAGTAAGTTCTTCAAAGTATAAAGAAGGGGTAAAAAGGCATTTATACAAACTCCTCAGGGTAGACTTAAATCACACACCTTTATAAATATACGCACAAATATATTACCAAAATGAAATCACAAAAAAAGCATCTTCAAATAAGAAAGCCAAAAGATATATTTCAAACACCATAAATTAATCTAATTTTACTTGCATTATGCACACATAAATTTTATTTCTTCCTAACAATAGAAACTAAAGCAATTAGCAAGAAAAGTTTCCCAGTTATTGTCAATTTTAGTCCCCCAAACTCCTCCAAAACTGCCTCTATGAAAAGCAATTTTCTATTACAAGCTAGAAAGTAAATGACATCAACATGATAAAGAAATTTTGTGACCAGGCACGTGGTACATGTCTGTGGTCCCAGCTACTTGGGAAGCTGAGGCTAGAGGATCCCTTGAGCACAGGAGGTTGAGATCAGCCTCGGCAACAAAGGGAGACTGTGTTATTAAGAAAATAAAAGTTTAGGCCGAGCGTGGTGGCTCAAGCCTGTAATCCTAGCACTTTGGGAGGCCAAGACGGGAGGATCACGAAGTCAGGAGATCGAGACCATCCTGGCTAACACAGTAAAACCCTGTCTCTACTAAAAAAAATACAAAAAACTAGCAGGGCGAGGTGGCGGGCACCTGTAGTCCCAGCTACTCGGGAGGCTGAGGCAGGAGAATGGCGTAAATCCAGGAGGCGGAGCTTGCAGCGAGCTGAGATCTGGCCACTGCACTCCAGCCTGAGCGACAGAGCAAGACTCCGTTTCAAAAAAAGTAAATAAATAAAAGAAAATAAAAGTTTATGGCCAGGCACGGTGGCTTACACCTGTAATCCCAGCACTGTGGAAGCTGAGGTGGGTGGATCCCCTGAGGTCAGGAAATAAAGACCAGCCTTGCCAAAATGGTGAAACCCTGTCTCTACTAAAAACACAAAATTAGCTGGGCATGGTTCCCCATTCCTGTAGTCCCAGCTACTCAGGAGGCTGACGCAGGAGAATTGCTTCAACTCAGGAGGCGGAGGTTGCAGTGAGCTGAGATCACGCCATTGTACTCCAGCCTCGGCAACAAGAGCAGAACTCCGTCTCAAAAAAAATGAATAGGCCAGGCTCATGCTTGTAATCCCAGCACTTTGGGAGGCAGAGGCGGGCAGATTGCCTGAAGGCAGGAGTTTGAGACCAGTCTGGCCAACATGGGGAAATCCCATCTCTACAAAAAATACAAAAAAAATAGCTGGGCATGGTGGCATGCGCCTGTAATCCCAGCTACTCGGGAGGCTGAGGCAGGGGAATTGCTTGAACAAAGGAGGCAGAGGTTGCAGTGAGCCGAGATCACACCACTGCACTCTAGCCTGGGTGACAGAGCAAGACTCCATCTCAAAAAAATAACAAATAAATAAATAAATAAAAACAAAATCGGCAAAAGATACGAATATGCCATTCAAATAAAAGTGAAAATGGTTAATAAACTTGAGAAAATGGCCAGATGCGGTGGCTCACACCTGTAATCTCAGCACTTTGGGAGGCCGAGGCAGGTGGAACACCTGAGGTTGGGAGTTTGAGACCAGCCTGACCAACATGGAGAAACCCCGTCTCTACTAAAAATACAAAATTAGCCAGGCATGGTGGCACATGCCTGTAATTCCAGCTACTCGGGAGGCTAAGGCAGGAGAATAGCTTGAACCCAGGAGGTGGAGGTTGTGGTGAGCCTAGATCGCGCCATTGCACTCCAGTCTGGGAAACAAGAGCAAAACTCTGTCTCAAAAAAAAAAAAAAAAAAAAATTTAGAAAATACATTCTTATTAAATTATAAATACATATTATATTCACAGCATTTAAATATTCACTCATTTAAGATATGCAGCTGAATATAAGGAATATCAATCACTTCCTAACAGATTGGAAAAATTAAACTTTGAAATTCCCATGGGGGCAAGGATGTACAGAAACAAATGTATTCACGTCTAAATTCTTTTTTTTGGTTTTTTGGTTCTGGGGTTTTTTTTTTTGAGACAGTCTTGCTGTCACCCAGGCTGGAGTGCAGTGGCATGAACTCGGCTCACTGAAATCTCCGCCTCCCAGGTTCAAGCTCCCGAGAAACTGGGATTACAGGCACATGCCACCACACCTGGCTAATTTTGTATTTTTAGTAGCAACAGAGTCTCACTGTGTTGGCAGGCTGGTCTTGAACTCCTGACCTCAAGTGATCTGCCTGCCTCAGCCTCCCAAATTCCTGGGATTACAGGCATGAGCCACAGCACCTGGCATCATGTCTAAATTCCTAAGTCTAAATCTTTTTTTTCAGACAGTCTCGCTGTCACCAGGCTGGAGTGCACTGGCTGGATCTTGGCTAATTGCAATCTCCAAGTCCTGGGTTCAAGACATTCTCCTGCCGCAGCCTCCCGAGTAGCTGGGATTACAGGCACGCGCATCCACAACCAGCTAATCTTTGTATTTTTAGTAGAGACAAGGTTTCACCACGGTGGCCAAGAGGTCACAATCTCTTGACCTCGTGATCTACCCACCTTGGCCTCCCAAAGTGCTGGGATTACAGGTATGAGCCACCACGCCCGGCCTTCAAGCTTTTTTTGAGACAGAGTTTCGCTCTTGTTGCCCAGGCTGGAGTGCAATAGTGCGATTTTGGCTCATGCAACCTCTACCTCCCAGGTTCAAGTGATTCTCCTGCCTCAGTCTCCCAAGTAGCAGGGATTACAGGCACGTGCCACCACGTCTGGCTAATTTTTGTATTTTTAGTAGTGATGGGGTTTTACCATATTGGTCAGGCTGGTCTAGAACTCCTCACCTCAGGTGATCCACCTGCCTTGGCCTCCCAAAGTGGTGAGATTACAGGCATGAGCCACCGTGCCCAGCCTTAAGTCTAAATTTATACAAATTTTTTGGAAGGCAACTGATAATGTTCATATGGTAAGACCACATTTTTATGTAAAAAGAGATAATGTGTATAGATGTGCAACTTCTTTCAGAAAATTTTCCCACAGGGGTAAATATTATTTAATCTTCCTTTTTATCTTTCACAACTGGTTATTTTAAAATAAAGCTTACAGCATTAAAAAAAAATTTGTCGTCATAGAAACAAGTTTGTTTTTGTTTTTGAGACGGAGTCTTGCTCTGTCGCCCAGGCTGTAGTGGCCCAATCTCAGCTCACTGCAAGCTCCGCCTCCCTGGTTCACGCCATTCTCCTGCCTCAGCCTCCGAAGTAGCTGGGACTACAGGCGCCTGCTACCACATCCGGCTAATTTTTTTTTTGTATTTTTAGTAAAGACAGGATTTCACCCTGTTAGCCAGGATGGTTTTGCTCTCCTGACCTCATGATCCGCCCACCTTGCCCTCCCAAAATGCTGGGATTACAGGCATGAGCCACTGCACCCAGCCCATAGAAACAAGTTTGATGCATGCCTGTAGTCCCAACTACTTGGGAGGCTGAGGCAGGAGAATCGTTTGAACTCAGGAGGCGGAGGTTGTAGTGAGCCGAGAATGTGCCACTGCAGCACTCCAGCCTGGGCAACACAGCGAGACTCTTACCTCAAAAAAGAGAGAAAGAAACAAGTATGATATACAATTATTTTTAAATTAATAAACATACGCCAGCATCTTTTTCTTTTTCATCCTCCTTGTCATCTTTGTCTTTTTTCTTCTCTTTAGAGCTTTCCCCACCATCAGTTTTCTCTTTGGACCTAGATCTACCAAAAAAATAAAAGAGACAAGAGAAATATCATTCATTTGTGCTTAGAAACATTCATTATTAAATACTTTTTTTCTTTTTGAGACAGTGTCTCACTCGGTCACCTGGAATGGAGTGCAATGGCGTGATATCAGCTCATTGCAACCTCCACCTCTCGGACTCAAGCGATTCTCCTGTCACAGACTCTCAAACAGCTGAGATTACAGGTGCAAGCCACCACACTCACAATTTTTGTGGTTTTTTTTTTTTTTGAGACAGAGTCTTGCTCAGTCGCCCAGGCTGGAGTGCGGTGGCGTGATCTCGGCTCACTGCAAGCTCCGCCTCCCGGCTTCACGCCATTCTCCTGCCTCAGCCTCCCGAGTAGCTGGGACTACAGGTGCCCGCCACTACGCCGGGCTAGTTTTTTTGTATTTTTAGTAGAGACGGGGTTTCACCGTGTTAGCCAGGATGGTCTTGATTTCCTGACCTCGTGATCCGCCCGTCTTGGCCTCCCAAAGTGATGAGATTACAGGCGTGAGTCACTGCGCCCGGCCTTGTATTTCTAGTAGAGACAGGTTTTTTTGTATTTCCAGTAGAGACAGGTTTTCACCATGTTGGCCAGGCTGGTCTTGAACTTCTAACCTCAGGTGATCTGCCCGCCTCAGCCTCTAGTATTAGAGGAATATTATAATATTAATATTCCTCATGCCTGTGATTATAGGCATAAGCCACCTTGCCCGGCCTTAAAATACTTTTACAGGTGGGGTGAGGTAGCTCACACTTACATTCCCAATGCTTTGGGAGGCCAAGGCAGGAGGATCAATTGAAAACAGGAGTTAAAGAGATCAGCCAGGGCAACATAACAAGATCCAATCTTTCCAAAAAATTCTAAGAATTAGCTCGGTATAGTGGTGTGCACCTGCAGCCCTACCTACTGAGGAGGCAGAGACAAGACGATTACTTGAGCCCAGTAGTTCGAGGCTGCAGTTAGTTATGATCCCATCACTGCACTCCAGCTTGGGTGACAAAGTGAGACCCTGTCTCTTCAAAAAAAAAAAAAAAAGACATAGGTCAGACATAGTGGCTCATGCCTGTAATCTCAGCATTTTGGGAGGCCAAGGCAGGAAGATCATTTGAGCCCAGGAGTTCGAGACCAGCCAGGATAATATAGTGAGATGTCATCTCTATTAAATTAAAACAAAAAATACATAAGTACACTTACTAGATTTGTATTCCACTATTTAGGTAAGAAATAAACTTCTAAGAGTCAACTGTGTTTTCATATTCCATTAATAAACACCTGGAGGCCAGGCACAGTGGCTCATGCCCGTAATCCCAGCACTTTGAGAGGCCAAGGCAGGCAGATCACAAGGTCAGGAGATTGAAACCATCCTGGTCAACATGGTGAAACCCCATCTCGGCAGGGCACGGTGGCTCACGCCTGTAATCCCAGCCCTTTGGAGGTCCAGGCAGGTGGATCACATGAGGTCAGGAGTTCTAGACCAGTCTGACCAACATCGTGAAACCCTGTCTCTACTAAAAATACAAAAATTAGCCAGGCTTGGTGACAGGAGCCTGTAATCCCAGCTATTTGGGGGTGGGAGGCCAAGGCAGGAGAATTGCTTGAACCCGGAAGGCGGAGGTTGCAGTGAGCTGAGATCCGGCCACTGCACTCCAGCCTGGGCGACAGGGCGAGACTCCATCTCAAAAAAAAAACAAAAACAAAAAAATTAGCTGGGCGTTGTGGCGGGCGCCTGTAGTCCCAGCAACTCAGGAGGCTGAAGCAGAAGAATGGCATGAACCCAGGAGGTGGCATTTGCAGTGAGCCGAGATCACACCACTGCACTCCAGCCTGGGCGACAGAGTGAGACTCTGTTTCAAAAAAAAAAAAAAAAAAAAAAAACACTTGAAAATATAATGGGCCGGGCACGGTGGCTCACACCTGTAATCCCAGCACTTTGGGAGGCCAAGGTGGGCGGACCACAAGGTCAGGCTATCGAGACCATCCTGGCTAACATGGTGAAACCCCATCTCTGCTAAAAATACAAAAAATTAGCCAGGCGTGGTGGTGGGCGCCTGTAGTCCCAGCTACTCGAGAGGCTGAGGCAGGAAAATGGCGTGAACCCGGGAGGCGGAGCTTGCAGTGAGCCAAGATTGTGCCACTGCACTCCAGCCTGGGGCGATGAGCAAGACTCCATCTCAAAAAAAAAAAAAAGAAAGAAAATATAATGAAAAAAATTAATTCCATGATTAATCCCATGACACAAATGGGAAACATTACTAAATACTTGAACATACTATATACAAACAACAAAATTTAGGTAGGATAGTTAAAATGTGATAAATGAAGAAACAGACCTATATTCTGCAAGATAATTTTTATGTAGTAACATTTAAAATCCCAAGGGACACGCATTTTGAATGTTCTAATGTTCTAATGATTTTTGGGGGCTTGAGACGGAGTCTCTCTCTGTCGGCCAACCTGGAGTGCAGTGGCACAATCTCGGCTCACTGAAATCTCTGCCTCCCGGTTTCAAGCGATTCTCCTGCCTCAGCCTCCCGAGTAGCTGGGATCACAGGTGTGCGCCACCTGTGATCCCACACCTGGCTAATTTTTTATTTTTAGTAAAATAATTTTTTTATTTTACTATAAATAAAAAAATAAATAATTTTTTATTTTTAGTAAAGATGAGGTTTCACCATGTTGGTCAGGCTGGTCTCAAACTCCTGACCTTGTGATCCACCCGCCTCGGCCTCCCAAAGTGCTGGGATTACAGGCGTGAGCCACTTCACCTGGCCTTCTAATGATTTTCTAATGTTAAAATAACCTGCCATCCTTGGAATAAACCCAACTTGTTTATGCACCCCAACTTACGGCATCTCATAACGAATAAAATTTCTTAATTTTAATGTAATCAAATTAGTCCATCTTTTTTCTCCTTTATAACTGGTGCTTTTTAAAGTAGTTTAGAAATCCTTCCAGATTTGATGTAAGATACCTAGAGGTGAAGAAGATACTCTCTAGTACAAACTTTTAAAAGGTTTAGAATTTTGCCATCTAATTTCGTCTTTGCTTGGAATTGCTTTTTGTTCACAAAATACGGTAGGCAGTCTTATTTCATAAAAGGATACTAGATATCCCTAGAAAAATTTTTTTAATTTTCTGGCCAGGCTTGGTGGCTCACGCCTGTAATCCTAGCACTTTGGAAGGCCGAGGCGGGTGGATCATAAGGTCAGGAGATCGAGACCATTCTGGCTAACACAGTGAAACCCCATCTCTACTAAAAAATAAAAAAAATTAGCCGGGCATGTTGGCACACGCCTGTAAGTCCCAGCTACTCAGGAGGCTGAGGCAGGAGAATTGCTTGAACTCACGAGGCAGAGGTTGCAGTGAGCCGAGATTGCACCATTACATTCCAGCCTGGGCAACAGAATGAGACTTTGTCTGAAAAAAAAAAAAAAAAAATTCTCCACTTATTACAGCACCACCTCTGTCACCTAATCAAATTACCATGTGTATGGATGTGTTTCTGGGCTCTTTACATGGTTCACTAATCTGTTTGTCCACTGCTACACAAATTGCACATTGTCTTAATTTCTGTAATTTTTTGGTTTTTTTTTTTTTTTTTTTTTTTTTTGAGAACGAGTTTCACTCTTGTTGCCCAGGCTGGAGTGCAATGGCACAATCTTGGCTCACTGCAACCTCCGCCTCCTGGTTTCAAGCTATTCTCCTGCCTTAGTCTCCTGAGTAGCTGGGATTACAGGCATATCACCACGCCCAGCTAATTTTGTATTTTTAGTAGAGATGGGGTTTCTCCACATTGGTCAGGCTGGTCACGAACTCCCGACCTCAGGTGATCCGCCCACCTCGGCCTCCCAAAGTGCTGGGATTACAGGCATGAGCCACCGCACCCAGCCTAATTTCTGTAACTTTTAAGACAAGTCTTGGCTGGGCGCGGTGGCTCACGCCTGTAATCCCAGCACTTTGGGAGGCCGAGGTGGGCAGATCACTTGAGGTCAGGAGTTCCAGATCAGTTCGGCAAACATGCCAAAATCCTACCTCCACTAAAAATACAAAAATTAGCTTGGTATGGTGGCGGGAACCTGCAATCCCAGCTACTTGGGAGGCTGAGGCAGGAAAATTGCTTGAACCCCACAGGCAGAGCTTGCAGTGAACTGAGATTGTGCCTCTGCACTCCAGCCTGGGCGACAGAGTGAGACTCTGTCTCCAAAAAAAAAAAAGTATTCAACTCCAACTTCATTATTAATCACGGAAATGCAAACTGAAACAATAACAATATTATTATTACACATCTGTCCAGTTGGCAAAAATTTAAAGGACTGACAATTCCAAATACTGAAAAGGGCATGGGATAACAGCATTCTCACCCACTGATAGTACAAGTATCATTAGTACAAACTCTTTGAAAAGCAATTTGAGATTAACTACTAAAAATAAAGCTATGTTTATTCTACAACCAAGCACTTTCACTTCTAGAAATGCACACTAGGAAAAAGGTATGTGCATATATACCAAGAGATACACACACAAAAGCTAATAGCCCAAAGGTTAAAACAAACATCCATTTTCAGTAGAATGGATAAATTATGGGATATTTATACCACAGAATACTACTCAGCAACGAAAATGAACTACTGCTGTAACATGTGAATCTCAAACAATGTTGAGCAAAGACACATATGAACACATGACTCCATTCATGTAAAGATAAAAAGAAAACATAAATCTAAATTTTTTTTCCAGATGCAAACGCAGTTGTAAAACTATAAGGAAATGAAGAAAATTACTAGCACAAAAGTCAGCAGTGGTTTCACCTAGCAGGTAGAGAGTTAGGTCTGAGAAGATAAATGGAGGACTTATGGGATACTGACAATGTTTTATTTCTTGACTTTGATGGTGGGCATATGATATTTGTTTTATAATTACTTAATAAACTACATTTTTTTTGTTTTTTTTTTTTTTCTGAGACAGAGTCTCACTCTGTTGCCCAGAGCTGGAGTGCAATGGTGCCATCATCTCAGCTCACTGCAACCTCCGCCTCCTGGTTCAAGCATTTCTCCCACCTCAGCCTCCCAAGTAGCTGGGATTACAGGCACGTGCCACCATGCCCAGCTAATTTTTGTATTTTTAGTAGAGATGGGGTTTTACCATGTTGGCCAGGCTGGTCTCAACCTCCTGATCTCGTGATCTGCCTGCCTCGATCTCCCCAAGTGCTGGGATTACAGGCATGAGCCACCACGCCCAATCCTAATAAACTGTATGTTTATATTTTGCTCACTTTTTCTGAATTTATATTTTGTTTTTAACTGATATAGAACTTCCAGAATGGGCAGAGTGGCTCACACCTATAATCCCAGGACTTTTGGAGGCCTAGGTGAGAGGATCGCTTGAGTCTACAAGTTTGAGGTTAGTGAGCTATGTTCTTGCCACTTCACTCCAGCCTGGGCAACAGAGTGAGACCTTGTCTGAAAAGAAAATGACAGAGTTTCTACAAAGATGTCTGTAAAATACATTTCCGATCAATAGTATGTATTAAATAAGAATACAATGTATTGACTGTTAAAACTGACAGAATCTAGTATTTTCCAGCTGAATTACAAACATTATAACCGATTAAAATAAAACATTGCCAACAGTTCATGGTAGGAGCCAAATACAGTTAATTCTCTACAAAAATAAATTTAAAGGAAAAAAAAGAAAGGCGCAGAGAAGGGAAGCAGTCCTCAATCTGCATTATAGATGCAGCCCAATGATAACATTACCTATTCTCAATTTTCTTGCTTTTATTGCCAGGACTGGAGGATCGGGATCGCCGGCCCCGGCTTCTACTCCTTGAGCGTCTCCTGTCTCTACTTCGAGATCTTCTTCGCTCTCGGCTTCTGTCTCTCTCTCTACTTCTGGAACGTCTGAAAGGGGAACACTTTTCATTTATTCTATGACCAAATGGAGTTACTATTTCAGATCAGGATTCTGTCCCACATTGAAAGAATCTTAATTACTACCATCATTAAAGGCAGAGATCTCAATGAAGTAAAGCCAGGTCTTACAAGTGCTCAATGAAAGAAATGAGAATACTAATTTTTTTTTTTTTTAAGACAATGTCTCAGTTCTGTCACCCAGGCTGGAGTGCAGTGGCACAATTGCAGCTCACTGCAACCTCTGCCTTCCAGGTTCAAGTGATTCTCCTGCCTCAGTCTCCCCAGTAGCTGGGATTACAGATCTGCACCACCATGCCAGGCTAATTTTTTTTTTTTTTTTTTTTTGGAGACAGAGTTTCACTCTTGTTGCCCAGGCTGGAGTGCAATGGCACGATCTTGGCTCGCCACAACCTCTGTCTCCTGGGTTAAAGCGATTCTCCTGCCTCAGCCTCCTGAGTAGCTGGGATTACAGGCATGTGCCACCATGTCCAGCCAATTTTGTGTTTTTAGAGATGGGCTTTCTCTATGTTGGTCAGGCTGGTCTCGAACTCCCAACCTCAGGTGATCTGCCTGCCTCAGCCTCACCAAGTGCTGGGATTACAGGCATGAGCCACCATGCCAGGCCAGAGAATACTAATTTCATAAAGATGTTTGTGAAAAAACATAATAAATCTGTAATTAACATCGATTTAAAATTGATGGTCTAAGATAGAATACCTAGTTTCAGATAGCCTAAACCTAAGTATAAGGATAGGCATAATGGGGCTACTAAAAGATCACTGATCTGAAGATGAAGAGGCAAGAATTTCTATCCTGCTACTCCTGGTAACTAATGACATGATACAGGTCAGATCTCCAACTTTCTGGGTCTCAGTTTCATCATCTATAAAATATGGAGACTTCACTTGACATCTTTGAAATCCTTCTTGCTCTAAAATCTTATGATTCTACTTTCACACCAAAAAGTCAAAGACCAAATGTTAAATAACCATTTTCACTTAAGTACTTGAATTGTGTGAAATTGTCCTAGGACCACAAAATGTGAAAATGAATTAGTTAGCACTACCCACATTGTCACGTGAGAATTTTTTCCTTGAATCCTATGTAATACCAATGTACTCCAATGTCTGAAAAGGATGAAGTTAAATTCTTTCTGTGATCCACTCACAACACAACCTTGTCTTGCTTTCCTATTTTAATGAGAAACTGGGCAAGGTATGGTATCTCATACCTGTAGTCCCAACCTTTTGGGAGGCCACTAGCAACACAGTTAAGATCCCCATCTCTATGAAAAGCTGTTTTTAATTGGCTGGGTGTGGTGTGTACAGAAGATTACTTTCTATTTTTCTGTTACAAGATGGAGTCCTGATCTGTCACCCAGGCTGGAGTACGGTGGCACCATCTCGGCTCACTGCAACCTCCGCTTCCCGGGTTCAAGCAAGTATCCTGCCTCAGTCTCCCGAGTGGCTGGGAATACAGGCATGCACCAACATGCCGACTAATTTTTTTTTTTTTTTTTGAGACAGAATTTTGCTTTTGTTGCCCAGGTTAGAGTGCAATGAATGGCACGATCTCTGCTCACCGCAACTCCACCCCCACGGGGTTCAAGTGATTCTCCTGCCTCAGCCTCCCCAAGTAGCTGGGATTACAGGCATGCACCACCACACCTGGCTAACTCTTTTTTTTTTTCCAGTAGAGACAGGGTTTCACCATGTTGGCCAGGCTGGTCTCAAACTCCTGACCTTGTGATTCACCCACCTCAGCCTCCCAAAGGGCTGAGATTACAGACGTAAGCCACCATGCTTGGCCAACTTTGCCACTATTAAAAATACAAAAATTATCTGGGCGTCATGGAGCATGCATATAATCCCAGCTACTCAAGAGGCTGAGGCACAAGAATCACTTGAACCGGGCAGGCAGAGGTTGCAGTGAGCCAAGATCGCGCCACTGCACTCCAGACTGGGTGACAAAGTGAGACTCTGTCTCAAAATAAATAAATAAATAAATAAATAAATAAAGATTAAGGCACTCTTTAGTTTAAATCTATGACAGCTCATTAAAATAGTTTAAGAGGCTTGGAGAGAGTCTGCTTTGTTTCCTTTTTCTGTCTGCTTTAGAGGCTGCTCTAAACACACTGTTCAACAAATGGAAGAAGAGAAGAGAGAGAGAGGGAGAAAGGAGGGAGGGAGAGGAAGGGAAGGAGATAGGGCGAGAGGGATGGAGGAAGGGAGGGAGGGAAGGAGGGAGAGAGGAAGGAAATTTTACAAATTTCCACAAGGGTGGCAAAAAAAAAAAGGAAAGCAAAATTAACACCTTGGTCAGCTCTCCTGGAGCAGAACTGGAATAGAACCCCCTTGCATATAACTTAGTACTTTACTTTTTACTTCATTTTGTACATCCCTCGGAGGGCTTAAAGGGATATCTTTGGGTTACAGGAAATACAGCCTAAAGTCTCCAAACTAAAAATACTGTTTGATGGCTGGACGCGGTGGCTCACACATGTAATCTCAGCACTTTGGGAGGCCAGGGTGGGAGGATCACATGAGGCCAGGAGATCAAGAGCATCCTGGCCAACATGGCAAAACACCGTCTCTTCTAAAAACACAAAAATTAGCCAGTCGTGGTGGTGCACATCGGCAATCACAGCTACTTGGGAGGCTTAGGCATGAGAATCACTGGAACCCGGGAAGTAGAGGTTGCAGTGAGCTGAGATCATACCACTGCACTCCAGTCTGGGCAACAGAGTGAGGCTCTGTCTCAAAAAAGATGTAAAAAATATAAAATAAAACACTGTTTGATAGAGTCTTTGTAGGCACAGCCCTCTGGGTCTAATCAAGCAAGTTGGGGATAAAGAAAAGGGCATTGAAAACACACTTTTGAAGAAGCCTGCTATAGCTGAGACGGCCCAATTTATCACTAGTTCTTCGGAAATTAATTAATGTCTTACCTCAGACGCTTCCTGTCCCTTGACCGAGATCTTCTTTTATCCCTGCTACGAGACCTCTCTCTCCTCCTATCTCTATCTCTGCTTCTAGATCGCCTGTCATCTCCACGTTTACTTCTTTTGTCTGAGGGTGAGCGACTTCTAGACCGACTTCCAGAGCGACCCCGTGATGCCGATCGTTTTCGATAATGGCTAGAACAGTAAGTCAAAGATTTAGGTCAGCAAACACCGTTAGCTTCTATTATATTTCATTACATTTTTTCTAAAAATAATTTCAGCAGACAAATTTAACACTCACAGAACTTTTTATGAATTTTTCTAAAATTATGAGGGAAAAAAATGAACCCTTCTGCTTCAGCACAGGCACACGTAGAGATGGAAAATCTGTCTTGAAAGAGAGGCAAGGACAGTGAACAAAACAAACCAAGCTCCTGCCTTTGAGCTCCAGGCAGCTTACATTCTGGTAAAGGAAAAGACGGCAGACAAGTGAAGAAACAAACACTGTATAAAATAGGTTTATATACAATATAAATATGACATTTGTTACAGAGGCTTGGAGGAAATAAAGGAGCCATGTACATACACAGGGAATTTTCCATGCAAAAGGAACAAATGCAAAGTCCCTAAAGAGGAAGCTTGACTGGTGCGTTCAAGGAACAGCAAGGATGCCAGTTGCGGCTAGTGTTAAAAGAGTAACAGAGTGTGCCATAAGATGAGGTCAGAAAAACAGCAGGCAAGCCAAACCTGGAAGGCCTTACTGGCCATTATAGAAGGACTCTGTCTCTTACACCAAGATGAAAATCTACTGGAAGACTTTAAGCAGAGGAGTGACACAACCTTGTTAATGTTTTTGTTTTTATTTTTATTTTTTTATTTTTTTGAGATGGAGTCTCGCTCTGTCGTCCAGTCTGGAGTGCAGTGGCCGGATCTCAGCTCTGCAAGCTCCGCCTCCCGGGTTCACGCCATTCTCCTGCCTCAGCCTCCCGAGTAGCTGGGACTACAGGCGCCCGCCACCTCGCCCGGCTAGTTTTTTGTATTTTTTAGTAGAGACGGGGTTTCACCGTGTTAGCCAGGATGGTCTCGATCTCCTGACCTCATGATCCGCCCGTCTCGGCCTCCCAAAGTGCTGGGATTACAGGCGTGAGCCACCACACCCGGCCTTATTTTTATTTTTAGAAACAGGCCCCGCTCTGTTAACCAGGATGGAGGGATGGAGTGAAGTGGTATGATTACAGCTCACTGCAACTTCAACCCTCCAGGGCTCAAGCAATCCTCCCACTTCAGCCTCCCAAGAAGGTGGAACTACAGGCAGGCGTCACCACACTCAGCTAATTATTTTTATTTTTTATTTTATTTTATTTTTTAAAATAAAAAACTCTGATGCCCAGGCTGGAATGCAATGGCACTATCTCAGTTCACTGCAACCTCTGCCTCCCGGGTTCAAACGATCCTCCTGCCTCAGCCTCCCAAGCCGCTGGGATTACAGGCCTACACCACCACACCAGCCACTTTTGTATTTTTAGTAGAGGAGGCAGTTTCACCACGTTGGTCAGGCTGGTCTGGAATTCCTGACTTCAAGTGATCCCCCCGCCTCAGCCTCCCAAAGTGCTGGGATTACAGGCCATGAGCCACCGCATGCAGCCTTTTTATTTTTATTTTATTTATTTCTTTTCATTTTTATTTTATTTATTTCATTCCAGCCTGGGTGACAGACAAGGTCTCACTCTGTCACCCAGGCTGGAATGCAGCGGCTCGATTGCCACTCACTATAACTTCGACCTCCTGGGCCCTAGCAATCCTTCCACCTCAACCACCTCCAGAGTAGCTGAGACTAAAGGCACACACCACCACACCCATCTTTTTTTTTTTTTTTTTTTTGTAGAGACGGTGTCTCACCATGTTGTTCAGGATTGTCTTAATCTCCCGGCCTCAAGCATCCTCCCACCTCAGCCTCCCAAGTAGCTGGCACCAAAAGCATAAAAGTGTGTGCCACTATGCCCACCTTTTTTTTTTTTTTTTTTTTTTTGTAGAGATGGAGTCTTGCTGTGCTGCTCAGGATGGTCTTGAACTCATGGGCTCAAGCAATCCTCCCACTTAATGTAATCCCAAAATGCTGGGATTACAGGCATGAGCCACTGCACCTGGCCTAATGTTTTTAAAGTCTTTTTCTGGCTGCTGAGAGAAGAACAAACCGAACAAAGGGAGGCAAGGACAAAAGGAGAATAGGTAGGATTAGCAAACACCAGCACTACAGCAATCATCCAGGCACGAAATAGTGGTGGCATAGATCAAAATGGAAGGTGGAAAGATTTTGAGAAGTATCAAAATCTGGATATCTTGAAGCTAGCACTGATGGGATTTAATGATGAATTAAATGTCAAGTGTGACAGCAAGAGAGAAATCACTCAGTTGCCATTTACTAAGATGGGAAGGCTGAGGGAGAAATAGATCCAGGGAGAAGGTGGATCAGAATATTAGGTATCCAAGTGGAGATATATAGTATGTAGTTGAAATATTAGCCTGGAGTTCAAGGAAGAGGTTTCTCTAGAAATATAAACTGGACAGCCATCAGTGTACAAAGGCTATTTATTTAAAGCTATATAAATAAGATCACTAGGAGATGAGTGCACCTAATTATCTTTCAAGCACCTCAAGTTCAACTTGTAGAAACCCAAACTTGTTACGCTTCCCTCCCCAAACCATTAATCATACCAACTTCTGGTCACTAGGCTCAAAACATTAGTTGTAAATATTTTTCTCTTGCTCTCATTCGATACAATAAATAAAACACCAAATGGCTGAGCACAGCGGCTCATGCCTGTAATCCCAGCACTTTGGGAGGCCGAGGTGGGCAGACAGCTTGAGCTCAGGAGTTGAGACCAGCCTGGGCAACATGGTGAAACCCTGCCTCTACAAAAAAATACAAAAATTAGCAGAGTGTGGTGACACACGCTTGTAGTTCCAGCTACTCGGGAGGCTGAGGTAGGAGGATCTCTTGAACCTAGGAAATATAGGTTGCAGTGAGCCAAGATTGTTTCAATGCACTCCAGCCTGGGCGACAGAGCAAGTCCCTGTCTCAAAAACAAAAAAAAAAAACACCAAGTAATACCAATTTCACCTCTGTAATTCCCTTCACATTATATCACCTCCACAGAGTTCCAACTATCACTATTCTATATCAGACTTATCTACCTAGGAGATTCTTAAAGACTGTGGTCTTTCTGTTTCTATTCCCTTTTCCATTAAATCTTACTCATTGCTGCTAAGGAGAATTCTGATTCTGTTACACCCTTTTTACTCAAAATCTTCAAAGGTTCACAAACAAATTGCTATCTTCAAAATCTACAATCCACCCACCTTCTGGACCCAAGTCCTATTCAGGACCCACCTCCTACTTCTCAAAAAAGATAAAAACCCTTCATGAAACCCACATATGTAGAAAAATTGGGCTTTTTAGCTATTTCTCTAACACCCTGAGCCTTCCCACCTCTGGGCCTTTCATGATTCCCTGAACAAACCTAGAGCACAGGCCATGCATAGCAGAGAGGTAAAGGAGAAGGCTGAAGGGCTAGAATGCATCTTCTTGTGAAGGGCCTTGAAGGCTGTCATAGAGTTTAAATTTCATCTTGGAAGCAGCAGGAACCAATGGAGACTAAGTCAGGGGCATGACATGTTCTTATCTCTACTTCAGAAGTGGCACTCTGGCTGTAGTGTGAGGGATCTAACAATTAGGAGAGCAACAAAGGAAGACAATCAATTCAGAGAATAATCAATTTAAAACAGGTGTAGTAGTCTGGACAATAAACAATTAGGGCCTCAATTAAGTCAGGGACAGCCAGAATGGGGAAAGGATGTAGAAACTAACAGGCTGTGGGTAGTGAGAGAGAAAAAATGAGTCAAATAAATATCACTTCCAGATTTCTGGGCTGGGCAGCCTTCAAGAGATTTAAAACACCGTTACAGGAATTTTCTGTAGTTAAAGAAATATTCTTTATCTTCATCCAGGTGATGATTACACGGTTTACATACTTGCTAAATTTCATCAAGTTTTACCCTTACGTTTTGTCCATTTCCCTGACTGTTAATTTTACCTCAACAAAGAACTGTTAGCATTAAAAACAAAAGCCTTCATTGTTCCTAGACATAAAATATCTCTCAGTCATTGCTAAATACATAGCAAATAGTCATTTTTAACATAAAATTCTCAAGGTTCCTAACAATCTATCAACAATCTAAAGTTGTGATGAGATCTCATAGTTCTAATAAGAGTTCACAGTCCATAACTTCAAAGGACAGAAAAGCAGGTAACAAAGAAATACGAAATCTATTTGCGAAGTAAATGCCCACGCAACAAGTATTTATCGTAGCCCAGTAAAAGCCTAGTCGTGTACAGTGCTGTCGATGCGGTAAAAATGTCTGCCCACAAGCTACTTTCATGTAACTTGGGAAAAGACCATAAGCGCACAAAGAACTAAAATACAGAATGATGGGAGTCGAGGAAACGTATGGAAATGCGAAGTAATAAGCAATCCAACTGGGATTACTTCTAACTGAAGTAATCAGAGCAGGCTCCCTTGAAGTGGCGGGATGTGGTGCCCAATCACTAATGTCCTGGAGGGTTGTTCCCGCTCCAGGGGTTCGAACCTTCTGATAGTAGTCCAGGAGAAGCCGTCGCTGGCCCAAGCACAACCATTCCCTCAGCCGAGGTCCCCCAGCCCTTCCAATGCCCGCGGGGCAGCGTTGGCCGCACGTGGGGCCGCGCCAGGCCTGGCCGGGCGGCCACCTCAACTCCCGCCTCTTCTCACGACCCCAAGAAGCCGTTCGCCCGCTAGCCCGCTCGGTCTGCCTCACCGTGACTCCCGACCCATGCTGCCGACCGCGGGAATGCTGGTGCCCTTGAGTACCACCCGCAGGGGAACGGGACAAACAAGGAGACTGCGCTGCCCTCAGCGCCCGGCAAAGATCCGCGCTAAGCACTAGCGACAGCTACACCGGCGGCGGCCATCCCAACGCGGCCAACGAAAACAGGACGTGCTGGCGCCGGCAGCCGAAGGAAGAGAAAAGCCGACCGGAAGCTGCCGCTCTTCCACAGCGCCCCCGCTCGACTGGAGGGCGCACAGCGCCGGCCTCCTCGAAAGATGATGGCTTGGCCCCGACTTCCCCGCCCCAGCGCCCGGCTGATTAGTGCGATGGAGCGTAGCGACTCAGCCTTGCCGGCCCGGGAGGATGTTTCGCGCCAGAGCCAAAGAGGCGTCTTGGGCAGGCTGATGTCTGCCTTAATTTGCGCTACATAATGCGGCAACTTTCTCCATACACGCTCTTTATTCATGTGTACATTCTCTCATTTATGTGTTGTCATATTCCAGGCTTCTGCTAGATCCTGGGTAGCTCAGTCTAGCGGGGGAAATAGAGATGACTAAGCCAGCGCAGTGGCTCACGCCTGAAATCCCAGCACTTTGGGAGGCTGAGGCGGGAGGATAGCTTGAGCCCAGGAATTCAAGACCTGGGCAACGTAGCCCCCGTCTCTGGAAAGAAAATAATAATAATGGGCCGGGCGCGGTGGCTCAAGCCTGTAATCCCAGCACTTTGGGAGGCCGAGAGGGGCGGATCACGAGGTCAGGAGATCGAGACCATCCTGGCTAACACGGTGAAACCCCGTCTCTACTAAAAAAAATACAAAAAACTAGCCGGGCGAGGTGGCGGGCACCTGTAGTCCCAGCTACTCGGGAGGCTGAGGCAGGAGAATGGCGTAAACCCGGGAGGCGGAGCTTGCAGTGAGCTGAGATCCGGCCACTGCACTCCAGCCTGGGCGACAGAGCGAGACTCCGTCTCAAAAAAAAAAAAAAAA
>NC_037673.1:131153650-131174336 GCF_003255815.1 Theropithecus gelada | reverse complement strand
AAAAAAAAAAAAAAAAAAAAAAAAAGAGAGAGACCATCCTGCTCAACATGGTGAAACCCTGTCTCTACTAAAAATACAAAAATTAGCTGGGCTTGGTGGCACGTGCCTGTAGTCCCAGCTATTTGAGAGGCTGAGGTGGGAGAATCGCTTGAACCTGGGAGGCAGAGGTTGCAGTGAGCCAAGATTGCGCCCACTGCACTCCAGCCTGGTAACAAAGTGAGACTACATCTAAAAAAAAATTTTTTTTTTACTTAAAAAAAGAACCTTAAAACAGTAAATTGTAAGTTAATGTTATGTAAGAGGGGTGAGGTATACCGATGTGTACACCTACAACATACTTTGAAATGCATCAAGAAAAATTTGATGGAAAAACTTTACAGAGATTATCTTGGGTTTGAAAACTAAAAATCTGATAGATACGTAATATAATAAGATGCTACCTGTAGAATCTAGGTGGTATTATATAAATGGTTGTTCACGGCACAATTCTTTCAACTTTTGTGTTTATTTATTTTTGAGACAGTCTTGCTCTGTCGCCCAGGAGTGCAGTGGCGCTATCTTGGCTCACTGTAAATTCTGCCACCCGGATTCCAGCAATTCTCCTGCCTCAGACTTCAAGTAGCTGGGATTACAGGTCTGTACCACCATGCCAAGCTAATTTTTGTATTTTCAGTAGACATACGGTTTCACGATGTTGGCCAGGCTGGTCAGGTACTCCCAGCCTCAGGTGATCTGCCCACCATGGCCTTCCAAAGTGCTGGTATTACAGGTGTGAGGCACCACACCCGGCCAACTTTTGTGTTTAAAAACTGTTATAACAGGCCAGGTGTGGTGGCTCATGCCTGTAATCCCTGCACTTTGGAAGGCCCAGGCGGGCAGATCACCTGAGGCTGGGAGTTCCAGACCAGCCTGACCAACACAGTGATACCCTGTCTCTACTAAAAATACAAAAATTAGGTGGGTGTGGTCACTCACACCTGTAGTCACAGCTACTTGGGAGGCTGAGGCAGGAGAATGAACCCAGGAGGCAGAGACTGCAGTGAGCTGAGATTGTACCCTGCACTCCAGCCTGGGCGACAGAGTGAGACTCTGTCTCAAAAACAAACAAGCAAAAAAACCCTGCTATAACAAAATGCTGTTATGTTGGGAGAATATATAAAGTCTCCATTTTCTCTCTTCCATTTACGGAGTACCCATATATACATCTCTATCACACACATAAGTATTGTTAATAATTTCATGTACATTATTTATGCATATATAAGCAAAATCAAGTAATACATTTTTTCTTTTCAAAAAGAAATTAGTAGATTCTATTCTGAATTTTTTTTCTCTCAATATTTCTTGGAGAGTTTACCATTATCAGTACATTGAGAGCATCTTCATTCTGAATAGATACAATGTTTTTTTTTTTTGAGACGGAGTTTTGCTCTGTTACCCAGGCTGAAGTGGAATGGCGCGATCTTGGCTCACCACAACCTCTGCCTCCCGGGTTCAAGTGATTCTCCTGCCTTGCCTCCCAAGTAGCTGGGATTACAGGCGCCCACAACCACACCTGGGTAATTTTTATATTTTTAGTAGAGACGGAGTTTCGCCACGTTGGCCAGGCTGGTCTCGAACTCCTGACCTGAGGTGATCCACCCGCCTCAGCCTCCCAAAGTGCTGGGATTAGGGCATGAGCCACCACGCCCAGCCTCAAAGGTGAATTTCTAAACAAATGCTTCAATTAAAATTACAATGTTATTTACTCTTTTACTTCTTGTATTTGACCTATTTGACCCTTCAAAAATACAAATGCTTCAAATCCATTAAAATCATGCACAGAGGCCGGGCGCGGTGGCTCAAGCCTGTAATCCCAGCACTTTGGGAGGCCGAGATGGGCGGATCACAAGGTCAGGAGATCGAGACCATCCTGGCTAACACAGTGAAACCCCGTCTCTACTAAAAAAATACAAAACACTAGCCGGGCGAGGTGGCGGGCGCCTGTAGTCCCAGCTACTTGGGAGGGTGAGGCAGGAGAATGGCGTAAACCCAGGAGGCAGAGCTTGCAGTGAGCTGAGATCCGGCCACTGCACTCCAGCCTGGGCGACAGAGCGAGACTCCGTCTCAAAAAAAATAAATAAATAAATAAATAAAATAAAATAAAATAAAATCATGCACAGGTCTGTCAGCCCATTAAATATAACACATAAACAGCCAAGTAGCCATTTTTCCAGCAAAAAGCTCCCACAAAACTTGATCACACTAGTTAGGCTATCGCCTATGTCAAGCAAGCCAAGCCTCATAAAACTGTATATATCCTTAGTCAAGCAGGCCAGGTAAACAATGACTCTCAACATCATTCTGTTCTGTAATATTGGTCACATATTTATTGCAAATATCAGGCCCTAAACACTGGAGATAAAGTGCACTGCTATTAAGTGTCCAATATGAAGTACAATGAGATAATCAAATCCGTTTTTAAATTAATTTCCTTTATTACAGACAAAATGAATTACTAAATTTACTAATTAAATTTAACACTTTTCTTAAACAAGTACTATTCACACTCTTTCATGAAGGACCTCAATTCACAGTAGACCAATATTTTTGTAAAACAGAATAACAATGTTATGGCAATGTCAAATTGCTATAAAAGTTTCCAATTACTCTTTTTTTTTTGAGACAGAGTCTCACTCTGTCACCCAGGCTGGAATAGTGCAGTGGCACAATCTTGGCTTACTGCAACCTCTGACTCCTGGGTTGGAGCAATTCTCCTGCCTCAGCCTCCTGAGGAGCTGGAATTACAGGTGTGTGTCACCATACCTGGCTAATTTTTGTATTTTTAGTAGAGATGGAGTTTCACCATGTTGGCCAGGCTGGTCTTGAACTCCTGACCTCAGGTGATCCACCCACCTCAGCCTCTCAGAGTGTGGGAATTACAGGCGTGAACGACCGCACCCGGCCAATTACTCATTTTTTGAACTTAATGCATCACAAACACAAACACATAGTTTAGAGATAAGTGGGCAAACCACACTTTGAGTAGCACTGAATCAGACCATAAGTAGGACTAACATTTTTAAGTTCCTTCAATTAGCTAGTCATAAATCAATCCAAACACATCATCAAAATTTAGAAAAAAAATTAATTTACCTTGGGAAAATATTTGTATAATCCCATGTACGCAAGTTGCAAAGTAAGAAATGGAGCAAATATGGACTGTGAAGATAGAAGATAAAATTAAATATTTCCAACATAATCATTCAAATTACAATAAATCAAACAGCAGCTATAAAATTCCAAGCACAAGCTGTAAAAAAAAATTGTTATTATTATTTTTTGAGACAGAGTCTTCCTCTGTCACCCAGTCTGAGTGCAGTGGCACGATCTTGGTTCACAGCAACATCCACCTCCCAGGTTCAAGTGATGCTGGTGCCTCAGCCTTCCAAGTAGATGGGGTTACAAGCGCCTGCCACCATGCCTGGCTAATTTTTGTATTTTTAGTAGAGACAGGGTTTCACCATGTTGGCCAGGATGGTCTAGAACTCCTGACCTCATGTGATCAACCCACCTCGGACTCCCAACATGCTGGGATTACAGGTGTGAGTCACCTCGCCTGGCAATTACTTTTTTTTTTTAAGATGGAGTCTCACTCTGTCGCCCAGGCTGGAGTGCAGTGACGCAATCTCGGCTCACTGTGACCTCTGCCTCCTGGGTCCAAGCAATTCTCCTGCCTCAGTCTCCCATAAAATAGTAATTTTAATGGTTAAAAGTAATCTTGTTTCCTCAGAAGGGTGAAGAAAATAAAAGATTTGATTTCCTAACATAAAATATGTTTCTCAGGTCATACAATTCTTTCACATTCTTTTAGTGTCCCCAAAACTGTCTTCTCTCATAAAAACTCATCTTTTAAATTATTTAAAGTATTAAATAGTGACAGATGTTTAACACATCATGCAGTAACATCTCCGTCACCCAGAGGGAATTAATTGACATCCAGGAAGCACACAGACAAGGCCCAGCACTCAAAATAGATGGCATTCTTCCAGCTATGCAGAAGGCTGAGGCAGGAGGACTGCTTGAGCCCAGAAGTTCTAGTCCAGCCTGGGCACCACAGCAAGATCCTATCTCTAAAACGTTTTAAACAACAACAAAACTAAATGCTTGGCTGGGCATGGTGGCTCATGCCTGTAATCCTAGCACTTTGGGAAGCAGAGATGGGCGGATCACGAGGTCAAGAGATCGAGACGACCATCCTGGCTGACAAGGTGAAACCCTATCTCTGCTAAAAAATTAGCTGGGCATGGTGGGATTACAGGCGTGAGCCACTGTGCCCAGCCCCTCATAACTACTTTTAAAATGAAACCATTAAGAAGCGAGTGAAGGAGCAAACATTACTAGATGGCAGTATGGTGACAGCAGTAAGAAACAGTTGAAACTCTGATAGCAACAAAACCCAGAAAACCAAAACAAAAAAATTCACACAAAAATAGGCATAACATTAAAAGCATGAAAGCACAGAGCCCTTCAGATAGAGACAAAAAAGAGGCAGCTCATTAAATGCTGAAAGCATCACCGATCTTTGCATTATAGCAAACTATGTTGACAAGTTATCATCAAGGAAAAACAAATAAAATCTGTTCAACAGGTTCTATTTATGAAAACATCTGCATAAAAATAGATTTTAGGCCAGGCGCGGTGGCTCATGCCTGTAATCCCAGCACTTTGGGAGGCAGCGTTGGGCAGATCACGAGGTCACGACATCGAGACCATCCTGGCTAACACGATGAAACTCCGTCTCTACTAAAAATACAAAAAATTAGCCGTGCATGGTGGCACGTGCCTGTAGTTCCAGCTACTCGGGAGGCTAAGGCAGGAGAATCACTTGAACCCAGGAGGTGGACATTGCAGTGAGCCGAGATTGCACCACTGCACTCCAGCCTAGGCGACAGAAACTCCATCTCAAAAAAAAAAAAAAAAAGATTTAAAAAAACTGTTTTGCTTAATGATATAAACTTTAATTATCTGGATAATTTATTTATGTGCCTGGTACATATACCTAAAATGTCTACTGAATGGAAAAACCTCAGTGCAAGACACTGAACTATGAGCTATGCTTTTCTGCATTCTTCAATATACTGTAAAACAAAATGACCACATCATGGTACAACCAAAATGGACTCATTATGACACTACATTAAGAAATGCTGAAATGTCTTCTGAACCATAGGAAATTTACCTCATATTCAGGACCATAGGAACTGCATTTTACTATTTCAAATTATTTGAAAATTGATAATATACAGTATATATATATGTAAAGCACTTAACCCTTTGGTTAAAGAATGAAACTGCTAAGGTTTAATCCCAGCATCACTTAGTAGCTGTGTGACCTTCGGCAAATGATTTAACCTCTCTGAGTCTTCATTTCCCAATGGATTCAAATAATACCAAGTTCATAAGAATGAGGATTAGACGAATTAATATACGCAAAGCAATGAGAAGGGTCCGTAGCATGAAAAAAGGGTTTCAGTACAGTCATCCCTCAGTATCTGCAGAGGACTGGTACCAGGTTCCTCCTGATAGATGCTCAAGTCCCTTATGTAAAATGGCACAGTATTTGCATATAACCTACTCAATTCCTCCCATATACTTGAAATCATTTCTAGATTTTTTTATGCCTAATACAATGTAAATAGTTGTTATACTGTTTTTATTTGTATTATTTATTGTTATTATTGTATTATTGTTTCCCCAAATATATACACATACATATTATTTTTGAGACAGGGAGGGTCTCACTCTGTCACCCAGGCTGGAGGGCAGTGGCATTATCCTGGCTCACTGCAACCTCCGCCTGCCGGGTTCAAGCAATTCTCCTGCCTCAGCCTCCCAAGTAACTGGGATTACAGGCGTGCACCACCACGCCCGGCTAAATCCAAATACTTTCAATCCACAGTTGGTTGAATCCACATAGGGTGCAGAACCAACTGATATGGAGGACCAACAATAATTATTAGGCTCTGTATTTAACCAGAACACTTCATTCTATAAGATGAATAGCAAAGTTAATAATGTATCTTCAAACAGCCACATGGATCCGGTAGATATTAATTTTGGCAATGACTTCTATGGGTCAAAAGCACTCATAATTATTAACATTTTGCATTTTCCATTAAGTTAGTTAATAATTTACAGATCTTTTCTTACCAAGTATTTGCAAACAAAAGCTCTGACTCCAAGAGCAAGAAGAGCACATCCCACCAATCTAAATATTCGAAAAGAGTCAAATTCTTCTGTTGTACTTCCATCCTCTTGACTGGGTTTTTCACTAATCAGCTGTTTCCTTAGCTTCATTGCTTCTTCGAATCTGGAAAGGTACTGCTCTAGGCCATGGCGGGCACCCCTCTGGACTGAGTCCGCTGTCAAGTCCCCTCTGTTCCGCTGCCGGAGCTCAAGGTTGACATCATTACTGCACTCAGGTGGTTTAATGAAAGAGTCCAATTTGTCTCCCAGTTGGGTCCCCTTTACTTCGGCCACACCACCATGCTGGTCAGTTGTTCCTGTACTGACTGAATCACCCAGCACTACTCGTTTTGAAACTGAAGGAACGCTGAGGGAGTTCAGTTTATCACTGTCCTGCTGCTTTGATTTTGTTTGACTTTCTTCTTCTGAGAAAAGAAATTTAAAAGCCTTATGTATTTATTACATACTGGCAAACACCTTACATGTTTATGTTTTAAAATATGCTGTTGCAGCTAGAACTCAGCAGTCTCTGAATCAAAATAAATAAATATTGATTCTGCATTAAAGAAAAGCTGGTTTCGGCTAGGCACAGTGGCTCACGCCTGTAACCCCAACACTTTGGGAGGCTGAGGTGGGCGCATCATGAGGTCAAGAGATTGAGACTATCCTAGCCAACATGGTGAAACTCCGTCGCTACTAAAAATACAAAAATTAGCTGGGTGTGGTGGCATGTGCCTGCAGTCCCAGCTGTCTGTAGTCCCAGCTACTCTGGCTGAGGCAGGAGAATCGCTTGAAACCCGGGAGGCAGAGGTTGCCATGAGCCGAGATTGCGCCACTGCCCACTGCACTCCGTCTGCATCTGCCTGGCGACAGAGCGAGACTCCGTCTCCAAAAAAAAAAAAAAGTTGGTTTCTTCCTCTACACCCTCAAAATATATCACTCAAAATGAGTATTCTGCAGAGGAAATAACTCAAACTTTATGGGTAGGAGATAAGATTAGTAGACCAACTAGGAAAGATATTCAGAGATTGAGCAAACTGAAAAGACCAACTTTTTATGGATAATATATCCCAGATGTATGATTGCATTGCCTGCCTTAGCTTATGTGGTTAAAAATATAAAATCAGTAAGGCATTTTAAAATCTGTATTTTAAAATTAGATTTGTGAATCCAGTGCCCTATGAGCATAGGGTGTGGCATATCCCACAGCTACTGTTTATGTGGTCAGACAACCATTAGTAGGTAATTCAGCAGTTTTAAGATGCTACTCTGGTGTGGGTTTTTTTGTTTTTTGTTTTAAAAAAGGCCAGGCACAATGGCTCACACCTGTAATCCTGTAAGCCCAGCACTTTTGGAAGCAAAGGCTGGTGGATCACTTGAGCCCAGAAGTTCAAGACCAGCTTAGGCAACATAGTGAGACCCCCATCTCCACACACACAATTTTTTTTTTTTTTTAATTAGCCGGGCATTGTGGTGTACGCCTGTGGTCCTAGCTACTCTGGAGGCTGAGGTAGCAGGATTGTTTAAGCCCAGGAGTTTGAGGCTGCAGTAAGCTATGATCACGCCACTGCACTCCAGCCAAGGATACAGAGGGAGACCTTGTCTCAAAAAACAAAACCTTTAAAGACATAAAATTTTCTTTTTTTTTTTTTTTTTTTTTTTTNTTTTTTTTTTTTTTTTTTTTTGAGACGGAGTCTCGCTCTGCCGCCCAGGCTGGAGTGCAGTGGCCGGATCTCAGCTCACTGCAAGTCCCGCTCCCCAGGTTTACGCCATTCTCCTGCCTCAGCCTCCCGAGTAGCTGGGACTACAGGCACCCGCCACCTCGCCCAGCTAGTTTTTTTTGTACTTTTTAGTAGAGACGGGGTTTCACCGTGTTCGCCAGGATGGTCTCGATCTCCTGACCTCGTGATCCGCCTGTCTCGGCCTCCCAAAGTGCTGGGATTACAGGCTTGAGCCACCGCGCCCGGCCAAGACATAAAATTTTCAAAGCAAAAGAACAAAATATAGAAAGTACCGGCTGGGCGCGGTGGCTCAAGCCTGTAATCCCACCCCTTTGGGAGGCCGAGGCAGGCGGATCATGTGGTCAGGAGATTGAGACCAGCCTGGCCAACATGGTGAAACTCCGTCTCTAATAAAAATACAAAAAATTATCCGGGCGTGGTGGCACGTGCCTGTACTCCCAGCTACTCAGGAGGCTGAGGCAGGAGAATTGCTTGAACCCAGGAAGCGGAGCTTGCAGTGAGCGGAGATCGCACCACTGCACTCCAGCCTGGGCAACAGAGCGAGACTTCGTCTCAAAAACAAAAAGAAAAAAGAAAAAAAGAAAGTACCTCGGGTAATATCGTAAATAATGCTTTAAGAATAAGTAGCCTGATAGAAAAATGTTTCTTCTAGTGTTCTGGAAGAATTTGAAATGTTTTTCTTACCTCTCATTTGAACTATCTAAAAATGCAGAGCTATACACCTAAACCTTCCAGAACAAAAGTCACAAAGATCTAAGGAGCTTGCGAGCACTGACTAAAGACCAATTACTAAAGGAAACAGTGGAAAAACACTAGGGCGTGCTAATTGTTCAGTTATACTCACGTGAAATAAATTTTTTAAAAATAAAATCATTGGATATATGTTTGGGGGAGGAATGAGGCGCTCTCCTTTAGAAATGCAGTTCCAGACATCAATGACATCGATCTCCCCTGGTGAGGAGAGGAAACTCTCAGGTGCACGTCGCACTTGCTGGGTCTCTGAAGAATGCTCACTCTCACTTTTCCCACCTTTTCTTGCCGGCCCGTAGGTGACAAGTGTTGAGAGCACTGAACACAGACACTAGAATATGACCACAGAGTCCCTGATACACGTAGGACGAACTAGCGGGCAGTTCCGTAAAGACAGGCTGATGTGGGCGGACAAGAGTTACACAGCAAAAGGCAAAAGAAGGTAGACGCTATAGAAGGCACTGTAAGGAAAAGCACTTGGAACCTTAACAAGGAAAGCCATCTTCCTAAGGGGAGCAGTGGACACGACAGTCTGGGGATACAACGTGCGCCCTTCAAGACGAGAAGTGGCTAAGGAAAAAAGGGGCTGTTAACGTAACTGGGCAGAGACAGTGAGGGCTCTGCAGGCAGGGTGGGGAAAATCTCACAGCGAGGCTCTGGGAAAATTGAGGGGAGCGACTGGGGAACATCCTGGGGTTCAGGAATGAGAACTTGGGATATAACCGAAGGGGCGGGACAGAGAGGAAGTCAAAGAGCAGGGCTTGGTCAAAAAGGTCAGTGGAGTGGAGGTGGGAGAGGGAAGAATGACCCTGAAGATTCAAGGGGAGAGGCGGGAGACAGAGGGGAAATCGAGGCTCTTACCCGCGCCGCTCCCAGGCCTGTGAAAGCCCATGATCCGGTTGATGCGCTGTTCGGAGTTCATGAGCAGCTTCCTCCGACGCAGCTCGGCTCGACGCTGGGAGGCCGACAGGCCTGAGCCCGCTGGGACCCCCGGCCTCTCCCCGCCGTCGGTAGCGACAGCCATCGACTCCATCCTCCCGTCCACAGTCTGGGAGGGGTGGCAGGAGCGCTGTTGTTGGCCGCCGCGGCGAGGGCGATGACTAGAGGCCCGGTCGCGAGGCGCGCGTCCCCTTCCCACTATAGTCCCTCCCCCGAGCGCGGTGCCGGAGCCTGTGAGCTAAGCACGCAAGCGCCGCTCCACGCTACGAAGCGCCAGGCTCTGGCCGCCATCTTGAGTGAGGGCAGCGCTGGACGCCCTGATTCCTCCCCAACTCGTCTGGCCCTCACCCAACAGACCCCTCTGCTGTTCACTCGGAGGTGAAGAAAATCAGCACCCAGGGCCCGGAGTGGTGGCTCACGCCTGTAATCCTAGCACTTTGGAAGGCCGAGGCGGGCGGATCACGAGGTCAGGAGTTCAAGACTAGCCTGGCCAACACGGTGAAACCCCCGTCTCTACTAAAAATACAAAAAATTAGCCCGGCGTGGTGGCGCGCGCCCGTAATCCCGGCTACTCGGGAGGCTGAGGCAGGAGAATCGCGTGGACCCAGGAGGCCGAGGTTGCAGTGAGCCGAGATCGCGCCACTGCACTCCAGCCTGTGCTACAGAGCAAGACTCTGTCTCGAGGGAAAAAAAAGAAGAGAGAGGAGAGGGAGAGGAGAGGAGAGGAGAGAAGAGGAAAGGAAACCGGAAGTGGGAAAGGGATGGCAGTGAATAATTAGCCTAGATTTGGTGCCAGGAAGCAAAATGGAGGTTGCAGCGGCAGTCGCTTGTTTACAGACCGGCGGCCTCGCTTGTAGGGAGCCACGCTTAAACGGAGCCTTACGCTGGGATTTGTTCTTGGTTCCTGTTCCTCATCCTTAACTTCTCTACGCCCAAGAATACGGGTGCTGTGTTCCTAGGCTTTCCTCACGTTTTGTGCGTTTTTGTTCAAATCAGAATTTCCCAGTGAAGCCTTTCGTGCACATTCTATCTAAATTGCCAACACTCCCCATTCCCCTTCTCCACCTTATTTTTTCTCCTTGTCGTTTATGACCACCTCGCATGCTATATTATTTTTTTTTCCTTCTTATCATTTATGACCAACTTGCATGCTAAAGATGCTCCAGTCTGGGCGACAGAGCGAGACTCCGTCTCAAAAAAAAAAAAGAAAAAAAAAGAAATACAACACTTAAATTCTTACAGCCGAATTAAAAGTTGGACTAGAGCCGGGCGCGGTGGCTCACGCCTGTAATCCCAGCACTTTGGGAGGCCGAGGCGGGCGGATCACAAGGTCAGGAGATCGAGACCACGGTGAAACCCCGTTTCTACTAAAAATACAAAAATTAGCCGGGCGCGGTGGCGGGCGCCTGTAGTCCCAGCTACTCAGGAGGCTGAGGCAGGAGAATGGCGTGAACCCGGGAGGCAGAGCTTGCAGTGAGCCGAGATTGCGCCACTGCACTCCAGCCTGGGCGACAGAGCGAGACTCTGTCTCCAAAAAAAAAAAAAAAAAAAGAAGTTGGACTAGAAATTTATTCCAGAAAGAATTAATTTTATGGAACTGTTTTCAAATATTTGAAAAGGAAATGGCTTGAAGTTTTTTCAGAACTGTAGACAAGGATCTTTAAAGTGTGCTCTGAATAACAAGCTGGATAAAAAAATAAACTACAGGCCTGGCGCAGTGGCTCATGCCTGTAATCCCAGCACTTTGGGAGGCCGAGGCGGGCGGATCACCTGAGGTCGGGAGTTCGAGACCAGCCTGACCAACATGGAGAAACCCCGTCTCTACTAAAAATACAAAATTAGCCCGGTGTGGTGCCGCATGCCTGTAATCCCAGCCACTCGGGAGGCTGAGGCAGGAGAATTGCTTGAACCCAGGAGGCGGGGGTTGCGGTGAGCCGAGATCATGCCATTGCACTCCAGCCTGGGCAACAAGAGTGAAACTCCGTCTCAAAAGAAAAATTAAAAAAAACAAAAAAAACACCACCAAAAGAACCCAACAGTAACAAAACTATAGAACATTAAGGATGAAAGCCAAGACAAGTGGATCACTTGAGGCTAGGAGCTGGAGACCAGCCTGGTCAATCAACATGGTGAAACCGTGTCTCTATTAAAAATTACAGGCATGCGCCACCACGCCCAGCTAATTTTGTATTTTTAGTAAAGACAGGGTTTCTCCATGTTGGTCAGGCTGGTCTCGAACTCCCAGCCTCAGGTGATCCACCTGCCTCGGCCTCCCAAAGTGCTGGGATTACAGGCATGAGCCACGGCGCCTGGCCAGTCATCTCATTACACAAGGGTACGGAAGACAATGGAGTAATGTCTTAACATTATAAATGGAAAAATAACCTTTGATACAGAATTTCAAACCCAGCTATCCTTGAGGAGCAAGCATCAAGAATTCAGTTTATGGCCTCCCAGACATCTACTTAGGCTATTTAAAGAACCTTCAGCACTAGTTTTTCATTGACATAATTTGGATGCACAACATAGCACTACTTAGTAATTGGCAAGTTATTCATGTCACTTTTTACTTAAAGAGACAGGGTCTTGCTTTCTTGCCCTGGCTGGCATGCAGTGGTACAATCATGGTTCATTGCAGTTTCACACTCCTAGTCTCAAGGGATCCCCCCCGCCTCAGTCTCCTGAGTACCTGGGACTACAAGCGTGAGTCACCATGCCCCGCCACTTTTTTTTTTTTTTTTTTTGAGACTGAGTCTCACACTGTCACCCAGGCTGGAGTGCGGTGGCGTGATCTCAGCTCACTGCAACCTCTGCTTCCCAGGTTCAAGCAGTTCTCCTGCCTCAGCCTCCCAAGTAGCTGGGGTTACAGGTGCCCACCACCATGCCCAGCTAATTTTTTGTATTTTTAGTACAGACGGGGTTTCACTATGTTGGCCAGGCTGGTCTCAAACTCCTGGCCTTGTGATCCACCTGCCTTGGCCTCCCAAAGTGCTGGGATTGCAGGCGTGAGCCACCATGCCTGGCCTTTTTTTTTTTTTTTGAGACAAGAGTCTCGCTATGTCGCCCAGGCTGGAGTACAGTGGCGCAATCTCAGCTCCCTGCAACCTCTGCCTCTCGAATTCAAGCAATTCTCATGCCTCAGACTCTCAGGTAATTAGGATTACAGGCACCCGGCACCATGCCCAGCTAATTTTTGTATTTTTAGAAGAAACATGGTTTCACCATATTGGCCAGGGTGGTCTCGAACTCCTGACCTCAGGTGATCTGCCTGCCTCAGCCTCTCAAAGTTTTGGGATTACAGGAGTGAGCCACCGTGCCTGGCCCTTTTTTTTTTTTTGAGGTGGAGTTTTGCTCTTGTTCCCCAAGCTAGTGTGCAGTGGCGCGACCTTGGCTCACTGCAACCTTGGCCAGGGTTCAAGTGATTCTCCTGCCTCAGTCTCCCGAGTAGCTGGGATTACAGGCACATGCCACCATGCCTGGCTAAGTTTTTGTATTTTTTGTAGAAATGGGGTTTCACCATGTTGGCCAGGCTGGTCTTGAACTCCTGACCTCAGGTGATCCACCTGCCTTGGCCTCCCAAAATGCTCAGATTACAGGCGTTGAGCCACCACGCCCAGCCTACTTTTAAAAACTATTTTGTAGAGACAAGTTTTCGCCATCTGGCCCAGACAGTTCTTCAACTCCAGGCCTCAAGCGATCCTTACACCTGGGCCTCCCAAACTGCTGGGATTACAGGTGTGGGCCACCGTACCAGGCTCATATCACTTTAGATAACTAGTTACTATATATAAGCTCTTTCAATTAACTTTATTGAATAACCAAGTTGATAAGTTAGCACAGATCAAACGATTGTTTGCATGGGTTACAAGTGACTTTTTTTTTTTTACAGGAATAAAACAGTGAAAATTACAAACTGTAAAAAGGAAGACAAATCTTGTCTCCAACATTTCAGAGAAGCAAGATTTAACACAGCACATTGAAGATCAATACGTATTTGAATTTGAGAACAAGAATTTAATATTACAATATTATACACTACTTTACAAAATTAAAATTTCTATGTAAGGATTACATTTGTAATAGTTAACAAAATCTTGAAATCACATTTGGTGGTCCCCTAGATAATAGCTGTTATGCATCTTCGATTAGAAGAAATAAATCTTTATTCTAATTATTGCAAAACAGTCTATTAGACTCAATACATTACATTAAATTAAAAACTGAAAATATATGCAAACTAAAATAAATGGTACTGCTTGAGTGACTATTAGTATGTCGGACTTACAGAAATGTTATTTTAAAAATCCTAGAAATTAGAAAAATAGAGTACTTTTTATGGTAGAACTGCCATGCTCAGATTTAAATACCAAGATTGCCCTTGTCTGTTACATTAGTAGTTGTAGATCTGTAGAAAATTCAAGGATCTTTCATAATTTACAACTATGATTAAAAAAAATATGGCATAGTGTAAATATTAGTTGCTTTACATCAAAAAGTAATACAAGATGATATGGCAGGTAGTGCCCTATCAGGGGAAAAAAAAAGAATCAAATTAAAAAACACATTCAACATTGCAAAAAATAATTGCTTTGTATCAGTATCTCCAAAGGCTCATTCATTCTCTCATTATGTGGAGAACAAATACTGTGAATCCTAACTAAAGTTATGTTTTTCATGACCTGTTATAAAATTATTCTGAATTGCACATGTTACACAGTATCTAAAATAATATTTAAAAGTAAATTTGTGAAATATACTAATAAAGCATGTGGTAATAACAAGAGTCATACCCACTTAGGGATGTAGTGAGAGGCACAAGGAAGATTATCCCTAAAAGCACAAATATTTCCCTCTAGAAGATTCTTTACTACTATTAAGAAAGGACCTACAAATAACTCCACTTAAAATCACATTAAGAGGAACATTTTAGTTATTTTAAGAAACATCAGCATATAACGACTGTTTATTTAAAAGAGGGGATAATATAATTTGCTACAATTTGAAAATTGCTTCTTAATAGATGAAGCCGCTTTCAAGAAAACTTCCAGTTCAATGTGCCACTTACACACTGCAAACCAACCTTAACACTGCTTAAGGGAGATATTTTCATAAAACACGATTATTTTGATCCAGCTGGCAAGCAGTAGTTGTATACTGTAGAGGGACTGCTTCTTCCCTATCCCAAACAACTCAGTTAAAGTCAGCTCATACTGATATAAACCTGAAAGTTACTATTTCATTGGTGATCATATAAGACCAAGATTGTAAACACATTTTCTAACCCATTAAAACAAAATTAAAAACCCAAAAATATTTTGATCAAGTATTATACATGAACATATTTAAGAAATTCATAAGACAAAATCAATCTGTGAAAACTGAGCCAAACTCTTAAACATACTATGTCACAGCACTTTAAATACACAAAACATAATTCACCTATTTGTAAACAAAATTCACTCAATAGTTTTGACTATAATATTTCTCTAGCTGAATCAAGAAAGCAGTCTCTTAAGGATTTTCAGAAATCAAGTTTCTTTCATAACTTTAATATGTTGGATCTGTGTAATCTTAATATCCACCAAATCAAACAGCAGCATTTATGCTTTAATAGGTTTTCATATTCAAGAATAAATATTTCTTATGAGTGACTTCCAATTTAACAAACTCTTTAGAAAAATGTTACTGATGTATTTGGATAGTACTTTAGAAACCTTTCACTTCTTCACCCTCATTTCACCAAAACCCCCATTTTTATTACATACCCAGAGCAGAAATGCACCAAACAAAATCCACTTAAAGGATCAACATAATTAAAGTTTCTTATCTCCCTATTATCATTGCCAGTCCCAATGTTTATGAAGACAGCTCAAACTCTTTTCACTACAGATTAAGACAGTATGTCCAAGTCTTCGTCAGGAAATCAAAAAACCACCTAATGATAGTTCTCACTTCAAATCAAAGTGACTTTGTTCTTCAAGTATAAAGAATACTGACAGATTTTAAAGCTTGAATGTGTTTCTTCATATCTTTCTCAAGCTATACTAGAATTAGTTTACTCTAGTTTTAGTCAACATGATGATCCTTTCCCTTCCTTAAAAAAGAAAAACAAACAGACAACGTGTGGGGAATGAATTCTAGTTTTCCTACATTATATTTACTTCCCATTGTTTTTATTTTAAAAACATCACTACCAATGAATTTGTAACTTCCCTGCAACACGGTCTTGTGAGGTTTTAAATGTAGCAGCCGAAAATTCAGAGAAATATACATGTAGAACACAGAAATCTTTATTTTACAAAATGTACTTTGCCTCTGCAATATTGTCTTATTTTAATCCATAACAACTCAAACATAATTGGCAAGAAAAAAGTATCATATGTAGCTATATTCTGATTTGAAAAATACAGTATTTCAGAGTTGCATGTTTGATTCTCTGCTGTGGTCTTTTATTTGCTATAGGTTGTTGAAATCACAGTGAGAACATCTCAATCATCACATTAGTCCACAAACATAATAGAAAAAGAAGGTATTACACATTTCCAGGTATTCTGCACTATTGTGACGTTCCTTAGAAATAAGTCAAATTTCTTCATTCATTCATTTATTCACTTGTTGCTGTATATGCAACAGGAATTCATAATATGATAGTGCAGATTCTGTTCTGTCTTCTATCATGTTTTGAAGGAAGTTTGCTTTCATTGGACTCTCATCCCTTAGGAATAAAAGGCAAAAAATTTTAGATAAAATGTAGCAGTAAAATAAACAGACTTGTCAGAAGGCTTCTGATTTTCTAATAACCATAATAACATTTACTATATAAACAGTTACTTCTAGAGGCTTTCTCTGAGAATACTTGGTTGATTATGTAAATTTCAAGCTGTTTAAGGGAAAAGCTTATGGTGTATGATGGAATTAAGATAGTTGATCCAGAAATTCCACTTTATATCCAAAGGAATTGAAATCAGTATACCAAAGAGATGTCTGCACTTCCATGATCACTGCAGCATTAATCACAATAGCCAAGATATGGAAATAACTGAATGGATTTTTCAAATGTTGTATACATACACAACGGAATTCTACTGAGCCTTTCTTTTTTTTTTTTTTTTTGAGATGGAGTTTTGCTCTTGTTGCCCAGGCTGGAGTGCAGTGGCACGATCCTGGCTCACCGCAACCTCTGCCTCCTGGGTTCAAGCTATTTTCCTGCCTTAGCCTCCTGAGTAGCTGGGATTACAGGCATGTGCCACCACGCCAGGCTAATTTTGTATTTTTAGTAGAGACAGGGTTTCTCCATGTTGGTCAGGCTGGTCTCGAACTCCTGACCTCTGGTGATCCACCCGCCTCAGCCTCCCAAGGTGCTGGGATTACAGGCATGAGCCACCGCACCCGGCGACTTCTATTCAGCCTTTAAAAAACAGGAAATTCTGTCATTTGTGACATTATGCTGAGTGAAATAAACCAGGCACAGAGAGACAAATACGACACAATCTTACTTATGTGTGGAACCTAAAAAAGTTGAACTCATATAAGTAGAAAGTAGAATTATGGTTATTAGAGGTTAGGAGGCAGGAAGTGGGTGTGGAGAAGGAAAGAAGAGATATTAGTCAAAGGGTACAAAATTTCAGTTAGGATGAATAGATTCTGGTGATCTATTACACAGTATGACTAAGGTTAATAATAACGTATTGTATATTTTCAAATAGGCAAAATTATGGATTTTAAATGTTCTCACCACAAAGAAACAATAATTGGCTGAGAAGATGAATGTTAATTAGCCTAATTTGACCATTCCACAATGTATACATGTATCAAGAAATCAGTGTATCCCATAAATATATACATTTATTATTAGTCAATTAAAAATGAAAAAAGTTTAGTATTTCCAATAATTGGATATAAGGCATGATTTATTGCTATTTATTGAGAAGAATTTTTTCTTTCTTCTCCTTTTTTTGCTATACTCTTGTCAGGTCGTGACAAGGCCAAACAAATTGTTTTACTACTAGCAAATGGAAAATTCAACTTACCTTATTACATAAAGTATTGGGAAAAATGGTCTCTGCTCTCTAAGCCAAGAGATGAAAGCTATTATTCTGGCAGATTCTGGTGTATCAAGTTCTGGAAGGTCTGTCTGTTAATCAAAACCAACAATATCCAATTACTTTAATTACATATCTAATGTATGGTCTATGGTACTTTTCAAATTTTTATTTTTTTAATTACTTTTTTTTTATTTTTTGAGACAAGGTCTCTGTCGCCAGGCTGGAGGGCAGTGGCATAATCATGGCTCACTGCAGTCTCAACCTCCAGGCTCCAGTGATCCTCCCACCTTAGCTCCTGAGTAGTTGGGACTACAGGGGCATGCCACCATACCTGGCTAATTTTTGTATTTCTTGTAGAGACAGGGTTTTGCCATGTTGCCCAGGCTGATTTCAAACTCCTGGGCTCAGGCAATACACCTGTCTCAGCCTCCCAAAGTGCTGGGATTACAGGAGTGAGCCACAGAACCCGGCCTACTTCTCACATTTAATTTATTTTTTGAGACAGGGTCTTGCTCTGTTGCCCAGGCTGAAGTGCACTGGTGTGATCATGGCTCACTGTAACCTCCACTGCCTTCCAAGTGATTATCTCACCTCAGCCCCACCAAGTAGCTGGAATAAGAGGCATGTACTACCTGCCAGCTAAATTTTGTATTTTTTAGTACTGAGCACCATGTTGTTCAGGCTGGTCTCGAACTTGGGCTTAAGCAGTCTGCCCACCTCGGCCTCCCAAATTGCTGGGATAATAGGTATGAGCCACCATGCCTGGCCTTGACTTTTAACATGTATATGAATCACCTGATCATCTTGTTGAACTACAGATAATGATTTAGGAGGTCTGGGGCAGGGGTGTGGTCCTGAGATTTTGCTTTCCTAAAAAATTCCTACAGTCATGCCAATGCAACTTGACTTGGGACCACAATTTTCTACGAATAATCTAGAATAGGAGTAGGCAAACTTCTTAAAGATCATTTGGTTTCTGCTGCAACTACTTAACGTTGCCATTGTTTTTTATTTTTTGAGACAGAGTTTTGCACTTGTTGCCCAGGCTGGAGTGCAATGGCGCGATCTTGGCTCACCGCAACCTCTGCTTCCTGGATTCAAGCGATTCTCCTGAGTAGCTGGGATTACAGGTGTGTGCCACCATGCCTGACTACTTTTGTATTTTTAGTAGAGATGGGGGTTTCTCCATGCTGGTCAGGCTGGTCTCGAATGCCTGACCTCAGGTGATTCGCCCGCCTCGCCTTGAGACGGGGGTTTCTCCATGTTGGCCAGGCTGGTCTTGTACTCCCAACCTCAGGTGATTTGCCTGTCTCGGCCTCCCGAAGTCCTGAGATTATAGGTGTGAGCCACCATGCCTGGCCAACCTTGCCATTGCTACACCAAAGTAGCCATAAACAATACATAAGTGAACAGGCATGGATGTTCCAATAAAACCTTATTTACAAAAACAAGTAGCAGGTACCCCTTGGGCATAGTTTCTAAGCCCTCATCTAAAAAAACCTTTTAGTTCTTCCCTTTGTTTTAGCATGACATCCAGAATTAATTGATTCATTCAGGTATTATTAAAAATATAACAATTTCTTATTTACTCATACTTAAAATGCTTAGTCATCCAGTCCAGTAGTTCTGTTCAAGGCCTGAAAGCCAGTGCTTATCGTAGCTATAATCCTGACACAGCTGTCTTTTATTTATTTATTTTTTGAGACAGGTTCTTTCTCTGTTGTCCAGGCTGGAGTGCAACCGTGCTATCACTGCTCACTCCAGCCTCAACCTCCCAGGTTCTAGCACTCCTCCCATCTCAGCCTCCTAAGTAGTTAAGACCACAATTGTGTGCCACCATGCCCAGCTATTTTAAAAATGTTTTTTAGTTATGGGGTCTCACTATGTTGCTTAGGGTGGTCTCAAACTCCAGGGCTCAAACTCACCTCAGCTTCCCAAAGTGCTGGAATTACAAGTGTGAGCCACCACGCCTGGCATTTTTTTTTTTTTTTTTGAGATGGAGTCTTGCTCTGTTTCCAGGCTGAAGTGCAGTGGTACAATCTTGGCTCACTGCAACGTCCACCTCCCGGGTTCAAGCGATTCTCCTGCCTCAACCTCCCAAGTAGCTGGGACTACAGGCATGCGCCACCACACCCAGCTAATTTTTGTATTTTTAGTAGAGACGGGGTTTCACCATGTTGGCCAGGATGGTCTCGATTTCTTGACCTCGTGATCAGCCCACCTTGGCCTCCCAAAGTGCTGGGATTACAGTGTGAGCTGCTGCGCCTGGCCTATCTGCCTTTTAAATACATAAATTCCCTAATGATTCTATGAATGGAGTGATAGAATCCACCAATATGAAAACCTATCAATAAACATTTTTGGTATCATTCTGTTATTATTTTCTGATATCAAAATAGGGGATATTCATGTTTTTGCCACCTTTGAAATGCCCTTTATAATCACTATAATAAAAGAGTCTTACCATAGGCTGTGGAATCGATGCATAGTTTTGAACTCCTAGAACTTGGCTGAGAAAATTCTGTGTACAATTTTTTCCAACCCAAAGCATCAGTACCTAGGGACAGGAATAAAATTATTTTGAGAAGTAGCATACATAAAGGTGAGTCTGTTGAGTGAGTATATTTTATTTTTATTTTATATATATATATATTTGTGAGATAGGGTCTTACTCTGTCACCCAGGCTGGAGTGCAATGGTGCAATCTCAGCTCACTGCAACCTCCGCCTCCTGGGTTCAAGCAATTTCCCACCTCAGCCTCCAGAGTAGCTGGAACTACAGGCATGTGCCACCATGCCCAGCTAATTTTTGTATTTTTAGTAGAGATGGGGTTTCGCCATGTTGGCCAGGCTAGTCTTGAACTCCTGACCTCAAGAGATCTGCCTGCCTCAGCCTCCCAAAGTGCTGGGATTACAGGTGTGACCCACTGCACCCAGCCTGAGTATATTTTTTTTTTTTTTTTTTTTTTTTTTTTTTTTTTTT
>NC_037673.1:131126915-131153552 GCF_003255815.1 Theropithecus gelada | reverse complement strand
TTTTTTTTGAGACGGAGTCTCGCTCTGTCACCCAGGCTGGAGTGCAGTGGCCGGATCTCAGCTCACTGCAAGCTCCGCCTCCCGGGTTCACGCCATTCTCCTGTCTCAGCCTCCCGAGTAGCTGGGACTACAGGCGCCCGCCACCTCGCCCGGCTAGTTTTTTGTATTTCTTAATAGAGACGGGGTTTCACCGTGTTAGCCAGGATGGTCTCGATCTCCTGACCTCGTGATCCGCCCGTCTCGGCCTCCCAAAGTGCTGGGATTACAGGCTTGAGCCACCGCGCCCGGCCCAGCCTGAGTATATTTTAAAAGGTCAAAAAGGTAAGTATATTTAGTGAGATTGTACAGCCTTTAACTGAATAGTAATTAGTATTTACCTGATGAGACATTTTATGCTTGGCATGAAACAAGGAGGATATGGAGGGGGAAGGCGGCAGACAAATGTACTGTCAAGAATCACTGAACACTGGGATACATGCTGAGAAACGTTTTGTTATGTGATTTCGTTGTGTGAACATCATAGAGTGTATTTACACAAGTCTTAATGGTATAGTCTACTGTACCTAGGCTACAAACCTCTATAGGTTGTTACTGAAAACTGTAGGCAACTATAACACAATGCTAAGTATTTGTGGATCTAAACATAGGAAAGGTATAGTAAAAATATGGTAGAAGGGATAAACATTACACCTGTATAGGGCACTTACCACGAATGGAGCGCACAAGACTGAAAGTTGCTCTGGGTGAGTCAGTGAGTGGTGAGTGAATGTAAAGGCCTAGGACATTACTGGACACTGCTATAAACTTTACAAACACTGTACATTTAGGCTACACTAGATATATATATAAAATTTCTTTCTTCAATAATTAACCTTAGTTTACTATAACTTTTTTTTTTTTTTTTTTTGAGACAGAGTGTTGCTCTGTCGCCCAGGCTGGAGTGCAGTGGCGTGATCTCGGCTCACTGCAAGCTCCACCTCCCGGGTTCACGCCATTCTCCTGCCTCAGCCTCCTGAGTAGCTGGGACTACAGGCGCCCGCCACCACGCCTGGCTAATTTTTTATATTTTTAGTAGAGACGGGGTTTCACCGTGTTAGCCAGGATAGTCTCGATCTCCTGACCTTGTGATCAGCCCGCCTCGGCCTCCCAAAGTGCTGGGATTACAGGCTTGAGCCACCACACCCGGCCCAGTTTACTATAACTTTATGAACTTCTTTTAATTTTTTTTTTTGAGATGGAGTTTCACTCTTGTTGCCCAGGCTGGAGTGCAATGGCACAATCTTGGCTCACTACAACCTCTGCCTCCCAGGTTTAAGTGATTCTCCTGTCTCAGCCTCCCAAGTAGCTGGGATTACAGGCATGTACCACCACACCTGGCTAATTTTGTATTTTTAGTAGAGACAGGGTTTCTCCATGTTGGTCAGGCTGGTCTCAAACTCCCGACCTCAGGTGATCCGCCTGCCTTGGCCTCCCTAAGTGTTGGGATTATAGGCATGGACCACCACACCCAGCCTCTTTTAGTTTTTTTTTCTTTCTTTCTTTTTTTTTTTTTTTTGAGACAGGGCCTTGTTCTGATGCCCAGGCTGGAGTGCAGTGGTATGATCTCAGCTCACTGCAGCCTCAACCTCCTGGGCTCAGGTGATCTTCCCACCTCAGCCTCCCAAGTAGCTGGTATTACAGGTGCACGTGACCACGCCTGGCTGATTTTTGTATTTTGAGTAGAGACGGAGTTTTGCCTTGTTGCCCAGGCTGTTCTCAAATTCCTGGGCTCAAGCAATTGCTCTCCTCGGCCACCAAAAAGGCTGGGATTACAGGCGTGAGCCACTGGGCCCGGCCAACTTCTTTTTTTTTTTTTTTTTTTTTTTTTGAGACTAGGTCTCACTTTGTTGCCCAGGCTGGAGTGCAGTGGTGTGATCTCAGCTTACTGCAGCCTCAGGCTCCCCAGCTCAGGTGATTCTCACACCTCAGCCTTCTGAGTTGCTGAGACACAGCCTTGAGCCACCACGCCTGGCTAATATTTGTATTTTGAGTAGAGACAGGGTTTCACCATGTTGCCCAGGCTGGTCTCGAAGTCCTGACCTCAAGCAATCCGCCTGCCTTGGCATCCTAAAGTGCTGCAATTACAGGCATAAGCCGCCATGCCCGGTCAACTTCTTTTAATTTTTTTTGAGTCTTTTGTAATAACACTTAGCTTAAAACACACATTGTACAGTTGCACAAAAATATCCTTTATATCCTTGTTCTATAAGCATTTTTCTATTTAAAAAAAAAGGGTTTTTTTTGAGACAGTCTTGCTCTGTTGCCCAGGCTAGAGTGCAGTGGTGCAATCTTGGCTCACTGCAACCTCTGCCTCCTGGGTTCAAGCGATTCTCCTGCCTCAGCCTCCCAAGTAGCTAGGATTACAGGCATACACTACCACACCCGGCTAATTTCTTTGTATTTTTTTTTTTTTGAGACAGAGTCTCGCTCTGCGGCCCAGGCTGGAGTGCAGTGGCCGGATCTCAGCTCACTGCAAGCTCTGCCTCCCAGGTTCACGCCATTCTTCTGCCTCAGCCTCCCGAGTAGCTGGGACTACAGGCGCCCGCCGCCTCGCCCGGCTAGTTTTTTGTATTTTTTAGTAGAGACGGGGTTTCACCGTGTCAGCCAGGATGGTCTCGATCTCCTGACCTCGTGATCCGCCCGTCTCGGCCTCCCAAAGTGCTGGGATTACAGGCTTGAGCCACCGCGCCCGGCCCTCTTTGTATTTTTAGTAGAGATTTTCACCATGTTGGTCAGGCTGGTCTTGAACTCCTGATCTCAAATGATCTGCCCACCTCGGCCTCCCAAAGTGCTGGGATTATAGGTGTGAGCCACCATGCCCGGCCCTATGTTTAAAATTTTTTAAATTTTTTACTTTTTAAATTGTTTTGTTAAATACTGAAACACAAACACACATTAGCCTAGGCCTATACAGCGTCAAGATCATCAATCTCGCTGTGTTCCACCTCCACACCTTGTCACATTGGAAGGTCTTCAGGGGCAATAACATGCATAGAGCTGTCATCTCCTATGATAACAAGATCTTCTTTTAGAATATCTCCTCAAGGACCTGCCTGAGGTTAACTTTTTAAAAAGTTAAGTAGGAGTACATTCCAAAGCAATAATAAAAAAATATAGTATAGTAAATACTAAATGATAGGAATTCTTCAGCTCCATTATAAATCTTATGGGATCACCATCATATAAGCTGTGACTTACACATCATTAATCAGTGTATGACTGTATATAGGTTAAAATATGAAATCTGTTCAGGAAGGATATTAAAGGGAATGAAACCAAATGCTAAATTAAAACAGTATAGTAGTCTGCAGTGAGGGTCAGGATAAGTCAAACTACTTACAGAGCCTGCATCCATGAGGAAAGCTCCATCTCTGCTAAGCTTCTCCACTGAAAGCTGAAGAATGGGGGGTTGAGGTATGGTTCTATCACTGATGTTGAGTGCTCCCTGAGAAATTAAGTAAAAGAGTAAAGGTTTTAAATATAGAAAATATGGAGTCACAATTAAATAACAACAAAAATTAAATGAATGTTACCTCTACAAGTTTGGGCCTTGCTTAGGTAAATCAGAATTATTCATATTTAAATATAAAGAAGATGATGAAATAGTTATCACTTATTTTCAGTAGAGAAGGGGTTTCACCATGTTGGCCAGGCTGGTCTCAAACACCTGACTTCAGGTGATCCACCTGCCTCAGTCTCCCAAAGTGCTGGGATTACAGTTGTGATTTACCATGCCTGGCCGTTAACTTCTGATCTTAACCCTTGTTTCAAAAAAAGAATGCAATAGGCCACCACAGTGGCTCACCCCTGTAATTCTAGCACTTTGGGAGGCTGAGGTGGGTGGCTCACTTGAGGTTAGGAGTTTGAAACCAGCCTTACGAACATGGTGAAACCCCGTCTTTACTAAAAATACAAAATTAGCAAGATGTGGTGGTGCACGCCCGTAATCCCAGCTACTCGGGAGGCTGAGGCAGGAGAATTGCTTGGACCCGGAAGGCGGAGGCTGTGGTGAGCCAAGATCGCTCCATTGCACTCCAGCCTGGGCAACAAGTGCGAAACTCCATCTCAAAAAAAAGAAAAAAAAAAAGTTACCTCAAATTTCATAGGCAATTTTCTTTTATATATGTAAAATATCTTAAATTCTTTTTCTTTTTTTTTTGGAGATGGAATCTTGCTCTGTTGTCACTCAGGCTGGAGTACGATGGCACAATCTCGGCTCACCACGACCTCTGCCTCCTGGGTTCAAGCAATTCTCCTACCTCAGCCTCCCGAGTACCCGGGATTACAGGCATGCATCATCACTCCCAGCTAATTTTTGTATTTTTAGTAGAGACGGGGTTTCGCCATGTTGGTCAGGCTGGTCTTGAACTCCTGACCTCAGGTGATCCACTTGCCTCGGCCTCCCACAATGCTGGATTATAGGCATAAAGCCACCGCGCCTGGCCCACATAATAAATTCTTTAAATTTTCAAAGGTTTTTTTTTTTTTTTAAGACGGAGTCTCACTCTGTCACCCAGGCTGGAGTGTAGTGGCATAATCTTGGCTCACTGCAACCTCTGCCTCCTGGGTTCAAGCAATTCTCTGCTCCAGCCTCCCGAGTAGCTGGGATTACAGGCACCCACCACCATGGCGGGCTAATTTTTTTGTGTTTTGTATTTTTAGTAGAGACAGGGTTTCACCATCTTGTCCAGGCTAGTCTTGAACTCCTGACCTCATGATCCACCCGCCTCGGCCTCCCAAAGTGCTGGGATTACAGGCATGAGCCACTGTGCCTGGCCTGAAACATTATTTCCAAAATCTATATCTTAACTTGATCACAATTTTAGAAAGATTATGATTTAACATTTTCATTCTTGTGACTTTAATTCTGGTAAATTTCTACCAAAGGAAAACAATGTTACAATTTAGATAAATATTTTTTCTTTAATTCAAGGACACTGTTACATTGAACTGGGTGTTCAGATTTAATTTCACTCTCAGATCTAGATGTGCACTTGTTCCAGTCTGGAATGATTTCTGTAACAAAAAACCCCCATCCCCCAGAAAAGATATTTTAAAAATACACCTAGAACTTTTTTTTTTAAATACTTTAAGTTCTGATACACATGTGCAGAATGTGCAGATTTGATATATAGGTATACGTGTGCCACGGTGTTTTGCTGCACCCATCAACCTGTCATCTGGGTATTAAGCCCCGCATGCATTAGGTATTTGTACTAATGCTCTCCTTCCCCTTGTCCCCACCCCCTGACAGTCCCCAGTGTGTGATATTCCCCTCCCTGTGTCCATGTGTTCTCATTGTTCAACTCCCGCTTATAAGTGAGAGCATGCGGTGTTTGGTTTTCTGTTCCTAAAAATGCGTCATGAATTTTTGTGTCATCCTTGCGCAGGGGCCACGCTAATCTTCTCTGTATCATTCCAATTTTAGTATATTTGCTGCTGAAGTGAGCAAAAATACACCGAGAACTTTTACAATGTCAGTTGTTAAAAGATCAATTTGTTTGAATAAAGGTGCTCTGGTCAATTTGACAATCTTTCCATTTCTTAGATCTGCTCTACAAATGGTATTTTAAGAAACGTAAAGGCATTATTTTTAGGAGCTTCCCTATACTAAAATTTCTTTACTCAGACCTAGCCAAAAAATAATAATAATAATAATAAAATAAAATAAAAGATAAAGCAAATAATAAACAAACCCTTCCTCATTTCTGTACTGGACTATGATTAGGCTTACTAATCCTCAAGTAAAAGCCACAAAAAAGCAATCCATCTTACCTCATCTGAGAGATTGTCAACTCTATACAAACTGGGATGAGTTGTGAGCATAAGGTAAACCAAGGGCTGGTTTTTCACTTGACACATAGCAAAAATGCGTTCATCTAGACGTGCATTTGTCCCAGTCTGGAATGATTTCTGTAACAGAAAACCCCCATTCCCCACAAAAGAAGATATTTTAAAAATACATCCAGAATTTTTAAAATGCCAGTTGTTAAAAGAATATTTTCAGAGAGAATTCACAAATTTACTGTCAATTTTTTAAAAGTATCTTTTTTAAGAAGTCACGCCCGCCAGGCGCGGTGGCTCAAGCCTGTAATCCCAGCACTTTGGGAGGCCGAGACGGGCAAATCACGAGGGCAGGAGATTGAGACTATCCTGGCTAACACGGTGAAATCCCGTCTCTACTAAAAAAATACAAAAAGCTAGCCGGGCGAGGTGGCGGGCGCCTGTAGTCCCAGCTACTCGGGAGGCTGAGGCAGGAGAATGGCCTAAACTCAGGAGGCAGAGCTTGCAGTGAGCTGAGATCCAGCCACTGCACTCCAGCCTGGGCAACAGAGCGAGACTCCGTCTCAAAAAAAAAAAAAAAAAAAAAGTCACACACATCTATTAAACTGTAGCTATAGCCCCACCTAAAAGTCTTTTGAAATTAAGTAACTGACCATGGCAAAGTTATCTGATCTCCACGGTGTCTGTTTCCTAGTTAATAAAATAGATCAAAACACTCTATCTATCATATAATGATCATGATAATGATGTAACAATCCAAGCAACACCATAGGAAGGATGAAGTTATACTGCAGATGACAAAGTAAAGGCACACATGAAGGACCAAAAAGATATCCATTACGTCAGTGGTCCTTTTTCATACCAGGGACTGGTTTCATGGAGGACAATTTTTCCACAGACTGGTGGGGACACGGTAGAGGATGATTTTGGGATGAAACTGTTCCACCTCTTATCATCAGACATTAGATTCTCATAAGGAGCATGCAACCTAGATCTCTCGCATGCGCAGTTCACAATATGGTTGGTGCTCCTATGAGAATCTAATGCTGCCACTTATCTGACAGGAGGCAGAGCTCAGGCAGTAATGCTCCCTCACCTACTGGTCACCTCCTGCTGTGTGGCTCAGTTCCTAACAGGCCACCTACTGGTACCAGTCCGTGGTCCAGGGGTAGTGCACTTAGAACCCTGCACTAAATGGTCCATAAGTGCTGGGTGAATGATTAATGGCAGCTGTCATTGATTCTCCCACCATACAAACAATATAACAAAGAATACTAATAAACAAGAAATCATAATACTACTACAAATGAGGAAAGCTTCTTAGTAAAATGAGTTAATAAGTAACTATGATATTTAACTGTTATTATTTTCTTTACACAGATAAAAATGGAGAAGAAAAAAAGATATGGGTATGGTTTTTTTTTTTTTTTTTTGAGACAGAGTCTCCCTCTGTCGCCCAGGCTGGAGTGTAGTGCTGTTCGATCTCTGCACACTGCAACCTCTGCCTCCTGGGTTCAAGCGATTCTCCTGCCTCAGCCTCCTGAGTAGGTGGGATTACAGGTGTGTGCAACCACGCCCGGTTTTATCTTTTTCTTTTTTTTTTTTTTTGTATTTTTAGTAGAGACCACGTTTCAGCATGTTGTTCAGGCTGGTCTTGAACTCCTCACCTCATGATCCGCCCGCCTTGGCCTCCTAAAGTGCTGGGATTACAGGCGTGAGCCACCGCGCCCAGCCAGTTGTGGGTAAGGTTTTAACTATTCCAATTGATGGAAAGGAGTAAAATAGGCAGAGAGAAAATAATAATGAAATTATGTATTAAAACAAGTACACTGAGCCGAGTGCTGTGGCTCACACCTTTAATCCCAACACTTTGGGAGGCCAAGGCAGGTGGATCACAAGGTCAGGAGTTCGAGACCAGCCTGACCAACATGGTGAAATCCCATCTCTACTAAAAATACAAAAAATTAGCCGGGCATAGTGGTACATGCCTGTAATCCCAGCTACTCAGGAGGCTGAGGCAGGAGAATCACTTGAACCTAAGAGGTGGAGATTGCAGTGAGCAGAAATTATGTCACTGCACTCCAGCCTGGGCGACAGAGTGAGACTGTCTCAAAAAAAAAAAAAAAAAAAAAAAAAAAATACACTGACTACATTAAAGGAAGATTATAAAAGCTCTTAAGATTTTAATGGAGGAAACAAAGTTCCATCTATTCATTTAAAAAATGTTTCCTGAGTGTCTATTATATACTAGGAACAGTTCTAACTGCTAGGACAAAAAAATGAATGAAAAAGATAAAAATCCTTGTCCTCATAAAGTTTACATCCTATTAAGGGAAGAATAAAAAATAAGCAAAATATGTGGTATGTCGGTGATAAATGCTATAGGAAAAATACAGGAGGTAAGAGTGATTAAAGGTGTCAGGATGGTGTGGGATGGGGTGGGATTAGGGTGTTGCATATTAAATGGGGAAGATCAAAGAACGTAGGCTTTAGAATAAAGCATTTCAAGAAAGGCCTGAAGGAGAAAGAAGAGCTCAGATTTTTTTTTTTTTTTTTTTTTTTTTTGAGACGGAGTCTCACTCTGTTACCCAGGCTGGAATGCGGTGGCACGATCTCGGCTCACTGCAAGCTCCGCCTCCCGGGTTCATGTCATTCTCCTGCCTCAGCCTCCCGAGTAGCTGGGACTACAGGTGACTGCCACCGCACCCGGCTAATTTTTTGTATTTTTAGTAGAGACGGGGTTTCACTGTGTTAGCCAGGATGGTCTCGATCTCCTGACCTCATGATCCACCTGTCTCGGCCTCCCAAAGTGCTGGGATTACAGGCGTGAGCCACCATGCCCGGCCTTTTTTTTTTTTTTCTTTGAGACGGAGTCTTGCTCTGTCGTCCAGGCTGGAGTGCAGTGGCACAATCTCGGCTCACTGCAACCTCTGCTTCCTGGGTTCACGGCATTCTCCTGCCTCAGCCTCCTGAGTAACTGGGACTACAGGCGCTCGCCACTATGCCCTGCTAATTTTTTGTATTCTTTAGTAGAGACGGGGTTTCACTGTGTTAGCCAGGATGGTCTCGATCTCCTGACCTCATGATCCACCCGCCTCGGCCTCCCAAAGTGCTGGGATTATAGGCGTGAGCCACTGTGCCCGGCCGAGCTCAGATTTTTAAATGTTAAAATTTAAATATTTGCCAGGCACAGTGGCTCATGGCTGTAATCCCAACAATTTGGGAGGCCAAGGTGGGCGGATCATGAGGTCAGGAGTTTGAAACCAGCCTTACGAACGTGGTGAAACCCCATCTTTACTAAAAATACAAAATTAGCAAGACGTGGTGGTGCACGCCTATAATACCAGCTACTTGGGAGGCTGAGGCAGGAGAATTACTTGAACCCGGGAGGCGAAGGTTGCAGTGAACCGAGATTGTGCCATTGCACTCCAGCCTGGGCAACAAGAGCCAGACTCTGTCTCAAAAAAAAAAAAAAAATTAAATATTTATGTAATCTGTGTACTTATATTCAGAAATGGAAATACGTAATTTGAATTAGAGAAGTGAGAACTAGAGGTTGGGCACGGTGGCTCATGCCTGTAATCCCAGTACTTTGGGAGGCCATGGAAGGCAGAGATCACAAGGTCAGGAGTTCGAGACCAGAATGGCCAACATAGTGAAACCCTGTCTTTACTAAAAATACAAAAAATTAGCTAGGCATGGTGGCGGGTGCCTGTAATCCCAGCTACTCTGGAGGCTGAGGCAGGAGAATCACTTGAATCCAGGAGGCGGAGGTTGCAATGAGCCAAGATCACGACACTGCACTCTAGCCCGGACAACAGTGTGAAACTCCATCTCAAAAAAAAAAAAAAAAAGAACTGTAGATTCAAAAGCCACTCCTACTAGAAAGTAATGAGTTGCTCTTCTCACCTGGAAAAAACTATACACAACAGACAAGTAGATCCCAGAGTTTAGGAAAAATACAGACAAGATGCAGGCCAGGTGTGGTAGCTCACGCCTGTAATCCCAGCAATTTGGGAGGCCGAGGCCAGTGGATCATTGAGGTCAGGAGTTCAAAACCAGCCTGGCCAACATGGGGAAACCCCATCTCTACTAAAAATACAAAAATTAGCCAGGTGTGGTGGTGCACACCTGTAATCCCAGCTACTCAGGAGGCTGAGGTCGCAGTGAGCCGAGATCGCCACTGCCACTCCAGCCTGGCGACATAGCAAGACTTAAAAAAAAAAAAAAAAAGATGCAGAGCAGTCCTTTATTTTTCTTATTAAAAAAATTTTTTTGTAGGGGTGGAATTTCACTATGTTGTCCAGGCTGGTCTCAAACTCCTAGACTCAAGCAATCGATCCTCCCGCCTTGGCCTCCCAAGGTGCTAGGATTACAGGCATGAGCCACTGTGCCCAGCCAGCAGTCCTTGAACAGTTCTGGAATCTGGAATGCTTCTTCAGGTGCATTTTCAACATGAGTTGTTTCTTAATTTAAAAAATTAAACAAAATTTTTAATAGAGACATTCTTGCTTTCTCGCCCAGGCTGGTCTCAAACCTCTAGCTTTAAGCAATCCTTCTACCTTGGCCTCTCAAAGTATATTGGGTTATAGGTATGAACCACGGCAACTGGCCAACATGAGCTTTTATTTATTTTTTATTTTAAGAGAAGGAGTCTCGCTCTGTCACCCAGGCTGGAGTGCAGTGGTGCAATCTCAGCTCACTGCAACCTCTGCCTCCTGGGTTCAGGCGATTCTCCTGCCTCAGCCTCCCAAGTAGCTGGGACTACAGGCATGTGCCACCATGCCCTGCTAATTTTTGTAATTTTTGTGGAGATGAGGTTTCACCACTTTGGCCAGGCTAGTCTCAAACTCCTGAACTCAAGTGATCTGCCCGCCTTGGCCTCCCAAAGTGTTGGGATTACATGCATGAGCCACCATGGCCAGCCAACACGAGCTTTTAAATAAAATTTTATAAGGGAAGTTTATCCTGAGGCAAAAAGCTTGGACATTCAATTTGGGACACTGGATAAATAAGCCTACTCCACCAGACCAGAGTTTTCCTTCTTTTCTGGGAGGAAGGCAAAGAGCAGGCAGGGAAGACATGTAAATAATAAATAGCAAATGAAAAACCCTACAAACAAAGTAAAACAAAGAAAAACCCTACAAACATTTAAACTCAAAGACAAGGATATGGAAGTCCAATCCAGATCATGGAAACAAGTATGCAGGTATACAGGTATAATAAAGTGTATCTGAAGAAGATTAAGGGCCAGGCATGGTGGCTCATGGCTGTGATCCCTACACTTTGGGAGGCTGAGGCGGGAGGATCACCTGAGGTTGGATGTTAGAATCCAGCCTAACCAATATGGTGAAACCCTGTCTCTACTAAAAATACAAAAATTAGCTGGGGTGTGGTAGTGCATGCCTATAATCCCAGCTACTCAGGAGGCTGAGGCGGGAGAATTGCCTGAACGCAGGAGGTGGAGGTTGAACCCAGAAGGTGGAGGTTGCAGTGAGCCGAGATCATGCCACAGGGCTCCAGCCTGGGTAATAGAGGGAGACCCTGTCTCAGAAAAAAAAAAAAAAAAAAGAAGAAGAAGATTAAGAAGTGTAATTGGTAGCTCATGCCTGTAATCCTAGCACCTCGAGAGGCCAAGGCAGGCAAATCACCTGAGATCAGGAGTTTGAGACAAGCCTGACCAACATGGTGAAACCTTGTCTCCACTAAAAACACAAAATTAGTCAGACATAGTGGCACACGCTTGTAATCCCAGCTACTCGGAAGGCTGAGGCAGGAGAATCACTTGAACCTGGGAGGTTGAGGTTGCGTTAAGCCAAGATCGTGCTACTGCACTCCAGCCTGGGTGACAGAGCAAGACTCCAACTCAAAAAAAAAAAGAAAAAAGAGAGAAGTGTAATGTCGCTGAAATTCTGTAGGGACAGGAAAGAGCCAAAAAATAAAAATAAAATAAAATCACATGTATGGCATCTTCTTTTTTTAAAAAAGTTAACTTTCTTGTTGGTGAAAAATTCTAATAGCATATATTTATGAGGTATAAAGAGATGCTATGATATAGTATAAAATGTGGAATGATTTAATGAAGCTAGGTAACATACCTGTAACCTCAAATAGTTATCACTTATTCTTCCTGTCTAACTAAAACACTGTATCTTTTGTTCAATATCTCCCCATTCCTTCCTCACCACCCAGCCTCTAGTAACCACTATTCTGCTTTCTGCTTTTGTGTGTTTGATTTCTAGCTTTCACGTATAAGTGAGAACACGCAGTGCATGTGTGCTTCCTTGCACCAGCAATATAATATAAAATTCTTGTTTTGGAAAACTGATTATCAGTTGAATTTTTTATAATGTCACTGAATACTTAGCTTAAAGAAGCATCTTATGAACAAGGAACTTACTCTGAATCAGTTTTCTGTAACTTTTTTTGGTTATTAAACTTTTCAAAGTTCAAATAAGAGGTAAGGCCCCTGTCGTCAAAAATTTAACCAGCATAAAGTTACATATACAATGTTTAGGGATTCATAGGAAAAAAATTTTGCCTTTTGATGTTTCCATTGTGTTCGTTTCTTTCTTTTTGTTTGTTTATTTTGAGACAGAGTCGGGCTCTCTCGCACAAGCTGGAGTACAGTGGCGCGATATGGGCTCACTACAACCTGTCTCCTGGACTCAACCATCCTCCCACCTCAGCCTCCCAAATAGCTGGGACTACAGGTGTGCACCACCACACCTGGCTAGTTTTTTTGTATTTTTTGCAGAGACCAGGTTTCACCATGTTGCCTAGGCTGGTCTCAAATGCCTGGACTCAAGCAATCCACCCACATCAGCCACCCAAAGTGCTGGGATTTCAGGTGTAGGCCACAGTGCCTGGTCATCACTGTGTTAGTTTCTGTACTGTTTTTCTTACCTGTTTAAGGAGAGCCAATACAAAAAGTGGGAAAAGCCGCAAAGAAAAAGGAACCACGAGTCCAGGCTGCTGGTTACTTAAGACTGAAGAACGGTAAGCTGAAAGGGAGTCAATGACTGCATTCACTAGAGCATCCCGAGCGTCACTCAGACTGGCAGTCATAGATCTGTCAACAGCTAAGCAAGGTGAGGGTAAGGACAAACAAGAAATATGATAGAAGTTTAGCTAGTCCACTGTTAAGGACAGAAGAGATAATTTTTAAAAACTATACTAAGTATCTCTCCAATTTACTATATACACAAACGAGGCAAAACACAGCAGCTAAAAGCATGGTCTGGAGAATTGAGCCAACCTCTGTTGAAATGCTGCTCTGCTATTTCCTAGTTGTATAATGATTTGGCAAGTAATTTAACCTTCCTGAGCCTCAGTTATGCTACTGATTGTAATCCAACATTTTATATACCACTGAGAAAGAAAAACATTGCAATTAAACACACAATGCGGCCGGGCGTGGTGGCTCAAGCCTGTAATCCCAGCACTTTGGGAGGCCGAGGCGGGTGGATCACGAGGTCAGGAGATCGAGACTATCCTGGCTAACATGGTGAAACCCCGTCTCTACTAAAAATACAAAAAACTAGCCGGGCGTGGTGGCGGGCGCCTGTAGTCTCAGCTACTTGGGAGGCTGAGGCGGGAGAATGGCGTGAACCCGGGAGGCGGAGCTTCCAGTGAGCCGAGATCACGCCACTGCACTCCAGCCTGGGAGACACAGCGAGACTCCGTCTCAAAAAAAAAAAAAAAAAACACACAATGCTTTCCTGTGTTTCCTGAAACACAGAGTGTTTTGAAACAGAGTTCTTTTGAAATTTTAATTTTAATTAATTAATTAAACCAAATTTTTTGTACAAAGTCTCCCTGTGTTGCCCAGGCTGATCTCAAACTTCTGGTCTCAAGCAATCCTCCTGCTTCAGCCTTCCAAAGTGCTGGGATTATAGGCACGAACCACTATGCCCAGTCCAGAGTTATTTCATATTTACAGAAAGAGTTCTTAGAGTTATTTATTTATTTAGAGACAGAGTTTCGCTCTGTCGCCCAGGCTGGAGTGCGGTGGTGTGGTCTTGGCTCGCTGCATCCTCTGCCTCCCAGGTTCAAGCAATTCTCCTGCCTCAGCCTCCTGAGTAGCTGGGACTATAGCTGGGACTACAGACATGTGCCACCACACCCGACTAATTTTTTTTTTTTTCTTTTTTGCATTTTTAGTAGAGATAGGGTTTCACCATGTTGGCCAGGCTGGTCTTGAACTCCTGGCTTCAAGTGATACACCCACCTCAGCCTCCCAAAGTCCCAGGATTACAGACATGAGCCACCATGCCTGGCCTCTTATTTAGACAGATTTTCATCATTTGTCATGCCACTCTGTTTATAAGCATTTCTGCATGAAAACTTTTTTCCAAAACTTTAAAAAAAAAAGGATAACTGTTTGGAAGACTTGTCAAACTTTAATTAAACTCCATCCACGTGGTACTAAAAGTACATTCAATATAGTAGCAGAACCAATACTTATGAAGTTGTGACAATTTATCAAAAATCCACAAAACCCACCTAATAGTTACTGCTGTCATTCATAATAATAATCACAGTTACAAAAAAAAATGTAACTTAAACAAAAAAATAAAGGCAATGATCTTCAAATTTCACAGGTCACAATCCTGAACATCTAACAACATAAAAGATTGAAGTGTGGGTAAATCCTTTACCAGGCTCCATGTAAAACATTTTTCCCAATAGGAAACTCAAGAAAGTGAGTAACTATTCCCGATACAGACAGAATTAAGTTTGAAGCAAATGGACTTACTGAGGCCTGGTGTGGTGGCTCACAGCTGTAATCCCAACAGTTTGGTAGGCCAAAGCAGGAAGATTGCTTGAGCCCAGGATTCAAGATCAGCCTGGGCAACATGGTGAGACTCTTTGTCTCTAAAAAAATTTTTTTAAAGGTAGCTGGGTGAGGGCCGGGCGTGGTGGCTCACATCTGTAATCCCAGCACTTCAGGAGGCCAAGGTGGGTGGATCATGAGGTTAAGAGATCAAGACCATCCTGGCCAACATGGTGAAACCCCGACTCTACTAAAAATACAAAAATTAGCTGGGTGTGGTGTCGTGCGCCTGTAGTCCCAGCTACTCGGGAGGCTGAGGCAGGAGAATTGCTTGAACTTTGGGGGCAGAGGTTGCAGTGAGCTGAGATTGTGCCACTGCACTCCATCCTGGGAGGCTGAGTAAGACTCCGTCTCAAAATAAAATAAAATAAAATAAAATAAAGGAAATGAAATGAAATGAAATAAAATAAAATAAAATAAAAGTTAGTTAGCTGGGTGTGGTGGTGTGGGCCTCTAATCCCAGTTATTCAGGAGGCTGAGGTGGGAGGACCCCTTGAGCCCAGGAGGTCAAGGCTGCAATGAGCTAGAACCACACCATTGCACTCCACCCTGGATGACAGAGCAAAACTCTGTTTTTCAAAAACCAAAGAAAGAAAATAGACCCACTGAAAGTCTTCCTTCAAGTAGAAAGACCACAAGAATCAAAATGATGTTACTAAGCTGTATGTATTTGAAAAGGACCAAAAAAAAATCAAGAAGGCAATTATATCTGAGATGGAAATAAATAGGTTAAGATATCAGTAAGTTTTCTATTGGCTCACATGATGTGGCTGTAAACAAATGTATGGTGGTAAACTGGTTTTTCAATCCCAAATTCCATGACTCTTAAGTCTAATGATCTTTATGGTACACTGTTTCACATAAAAAGAGTATTAAATAGCACTAATATTAATCATTACATAAGATATAGTCGGCCGGGCGCGGTGGCTCACGCCTGTAATCCCTGCACTTTGGGAGGCCGAGGCGGGCGGATCACGAGGTCAGGAGATCGAGACCATCCTGGCTAACAAAGTGAAACCCCGTCTCTACTAAAATACAAAAAATTAGCCGGGCGCGGTGGCGGCGCCTGTAGTCCCAGCTACTCGGGAGGCTGAGGCAGGAGAATGGCGCGAACCCGGGAGGCGGAGCTTGCAGTGAGCCGAGATGGTGCCACTGCACTCCAGCCTGGGGGACAGAGTGAAGACTCCGCCTCAAAAAAAAAAAAAAAAAAAAAAAAGATATAGTTGGCCGGGCATGGTGGCTCACGCCTGTAATCCCAGCACTTTGGGAGGCCAAGGCAGGCGGATCACATGAGGTCGGGAGTTCAAGACCAGCTGACCAACATGAAGAAACCCTGTCTCTACTAAAAATACAAAAATTAGCCGGCCATGATGGCACATGCCTGTAATCCCAGCTACTTGGGAGGCTGACGCAGGAGGATCGCTTGAACCCGGGAGATAGAGGTTGTGGTGAGCTGAGATCGTGCCATTGCACTCCAGTCTGGGCAACAAGAGCGAAACTCCAGCTCAAAAAAAAAAAAAAAAAAAAAAAAAAGATACAGCTAAGTTCAGTGTAGACAAATATAGTGTCTACACTATAGTGGTTACTTAAGGCCAGTAAGGGAGAGAGGAAGAAGAGGGCAGTAACTGCTAATGAGCATGAGGTTTCTCTTGGGGCAACAGAAATGTTATAAAATTAGATTGTGGTGATAGCTGTACAACTCTGTAAAAACACTAAAAACAAATGAGTTATCAACTAAATTGGATGAAATGGTATGGTATGTAATTATATCTCAATAAATTTGTTTAAATAAACAAACAAAAAAGATAAGATTATCTGCAGCAGATCTTTTCATTCAAATAGTTACTTAGCAGGCACCCAGGGGATCTAAAACATTCAAACTATAAAGCTAACTATTTAAGGGAAAACAAAACTGTTTGGATGTGCCTAATGTTATTACTTGTAAAATATTTATAAGAGATAACAACTCTTACCCATATTGGCCAATAACCCTGAAATTGCTTGAACATCAGCTCCAAGAAAGACATCATTCAGAGTTGAAACTACTGGCAAACACAAAGTATGAACACGAATTCTTCTTTCGCCTTTGGGGAAAATACATAAACAACAGTAAGGGGCAACTATATATAATAAAAGATTATATTAAAGTCACTTGGAAAAATCACTTCTTAGCTGGGTGCAGTGGTGCACCCCTGTAGTCCCAGCTACTCCAGAGACAGAAACAGGAGGATCCCTTGAGCTCAGGAGTTCAAGTGCAGCCTGGGCAATACAGTGAGACTCCATCTCTTAAAAACAAACTATATGCCGGGCGCGGTGGCTCACGCCCATAATCCCAGCACTTTGGGAGGCCGAGAGGGGCGGATCACGAGGTCAGGAGATCGCGACCATCCTGGCTAACACGGTGAAACCCTGTCTCTACTAAAAATACAAAAAATTAGCCGGGCGAGGTGGCGGGCACCTGTAGTCCCAGCTACTCAGGAGGCTGAGGCAGGAGAATGGCGTGAACCCGGGAGGCAGAGCTTGCACTGAGCTGAGATCTGGTCACTGCACTCCAGCCTGGGGGACAGAGCGAGACTCCGTCTCAAAAACAAAAAACAAAAAACAAACAAACAAACAAAAAAAACAAACTATATATATATATATATATATATGAAAAAAATCACTTATTTTCAATTTAGAACCAAGTAGTATAGTTATATAGTAAGCAGAGATAGTATCAAAAGTTTTATATTAGCCAGACACAGTGGCTCACACCTGTAATCCCAGCACCCAGCACTTTGGTAGACTAAGGTGAGAGGATCACCTGAGGCGAGGAGTTCAAGACAGGGCTGGACACTTAAGAACCTATTTCTATTAAAAATAAGTAAGTACATAAATATTAAAAATTTCATCCTTTTTTTTTTTTTAGAAACAAGGTCTCATTCTGTTGTCCAGGCAGAAGTACAGTAGCACAATCATAACTCACTGCAGCCTCAAACTCCGGGGCTCAAACAATCCTCCCTACTCAGCCTCTCAAGTAGCTAGGACTACCAGTGTATGCCACTATACCTGGCTAATTAAAAAAATATTTTTTTAGAGACAGTGTCTCACTATGTTGTCCAGGCTGGTCTTGAACTCCTGGCCTCAAGTGATCCTCCCCAGTCAGCCTTCCAAAGTGCTAGGTTTATAGGCCACCACACCTGGCCCTACTTCTTTTAATTTTTTTTAACTATAAAATTCTTTTCATTCAGGTTATTACTAAACGAACAGGGATCGTATTCAAATGACAATATGCTAAATTTTTTTAAATCTCTTTTTTGAACTTCTTAGTTGGTTTACTGCTTTTAGTAATGAAATTTTAAGGGCTGGGCGCAGTGGCTCATGCCTGTAATCCTAGCAATTTGGGAGGCCAAGGCAGGCAGATCACGAGGTCAAGAGATTGACACCATCCTGGCCAACATGGTAAAATCCTGTCTCTACTAAAAATATAAAAATTAGCTGGGTGTGGTGGCGCACATCTGTAGTCCTAGCTACTTGGGAGGCTGAGGCAGAAGAATCACTTGAACCCAGGAGGCGGAGGTTGCAGTAAGCAGAGACCGCGCCACTGCACTCCAGCCTGGAGACAGAGTGAGACTCCGTCTCTAAGTAAATAAATAAATAAATAAATTTTAAGTGAGCACACATAAGATATGCTACATGTGTTTTACAGCCTGTTTTGACATTTGAAATCCAAATAATATTTGAACATTTGAAATCCAAACAAACAACTTACCTTTGCTGGATGTATACAAGAGCGCTGACTGAAAAGAAACCAACTGAGTGTCAGTAAGACTCTCTTCCACTGACATCTGTACTGCATACCCAGCATCTGGGTTGACGTTAGGCAAAGACAATAAGTCGGTTGACCTAACAAAGAAGTTCCCATGGAAAGTATGAATGGAAAGACCTAAAAGAGAAAAAGGTAACAAAATGATTTTTATATACCTACATACTGATATTTATATTTTATCCTAGTTACTTATCAGATTGGCAAAAAGTAAAGAAATCTAGATAATACACAGTACTTACTGAGGTTAAGGAATAACAGATGCCTTTTGAAATTAAGGTGGGGATACTAATTTTCAAAAAACATTTTTGGGTCAGGTGCAGTGGCTCACGCCTGTAATCCCAGCACTTTGGGAGGCCAAGGCGGGTGGATCTCCTGAGGTCAGTTCGAGACTAACCTGGCTAATGACATGGTGAAACCCTGTCTCTACTAAAAACACAAAAATTAGCCAAGCATGGTGGCAGGTGCCTGCACGGGAGGTTGAGGCAGGAGAATTGCTTGAATCCGGGAGGCAGAGGTTGCAGTGAGCTGAGACTGCGCCACTGCACTCCAGCCTGGGCGACAGAGCGAGACTCTATCTCAAAAAGAAAAACAAAAAACATTTTTGGAGGATAATTTGGCAGTATCTATCAAAATTCTAGATACTTATTTGACTTTAGCAATTCCATATCAAAGAATGTGTCCTACAGATAATCTTCATTTAAGTGCCAAATTTATACATGCAGGAAAATTTCAAGTAGACTGGTGTGTCACAGCAAAAAAATTTAGAAATACTTTCGATAGGTATCAGTAGAAAAACTAGGCCAGGCACAATAGCTCATGCCTGTAATCCCAACACTTTTGTAGGCTGAGACAGGAGGATCACTTGAGGTCAGGAGTTCGAGACCAGCCTGGGCAACATGGTGAAATCCTGTCTCTACTAAAAATACAAAAATTAGCCGGGCTTGGTGGCACACGCCTGTAGTCCCAGCTACTCGGGAGGCTGAGGCAGGAGAATCGCTTGAACCCAGGAGGCAGAGGTTGCAGTGAGCCGAGATCGTGCCACTGCACTCCAGCCTAGGTGACAGAGTGAGACTGTCTCAAAAAACAAACAAACAAACAAAACTAAACTGTGATTTGTCCAATCTGCTGAATACTAGGTAGAATAGGTAGAAGTTTAAATTAATGTGATGGATTTATATGATCTAAAATTAATGAATCTTCAAGGTTTATTGAATAAAAATACATACAACATGTCACTTATGTAAATAGACCATAAGATATGTTTTCCATGGAGATGTACCGAAGTATGTAAATGTACAGGAAATTCGGTATATACCAAGTGATATATATCATTTTTAATAGGAAATTCTGATATATATCATTTTTAACTACATAAAAATGAAGTGAAAGTGTATGTGTCACATACACACGCAAGCTGATACAGGAAGACTTTAGCTTTATCAATGATGTTTTTATTTTTTACAAGAAAAACAGATGCACATGTTGCTTGTGAAATAAAAACCAACTTAAAAATAGTAATCAGGATTAAAAAGAATGCTCGGCATGGTGGCACATGCCTGTAATCCCAGGTATTCAGGAGGCTGAAGCAGGAAGATTGCTTAAGCCCAAGAGTTGAAAGCAAGCCTGGTCAACATAGTGAGACCCTGTCTCTTAAAAATAAATATGTAACATTAGGCCGGGCGCGGTGGCTCAAGCCTGTAATCCCAGCACTTTGGGAGGCCGAGACGGGCGGATCACGAGGTCAGGAGATCGAGACCATCGTGGCTAACACGGTGAAACCCCGTCTCTACTAAAAAATACAAAAAACTAGCCGGGCGAGGTGGCGGGCGCCTGTAGTCCCAGCTACTCGGGAGGCTGAGGCAGGAGAATGGCGTGAACCCGGGAGGCGGAGCTTGCAGTGAGCTGAGATCCGGCCACTGCACTCCAGCCTGGGCCACAGAGCGAGACTCTGTCTCAAAAAAATAAATAAATAAATAAATAAATAAATATGTAACATTAAAAAAGAAAGAAAGAAAAAGGAGAATGTGGGTCTGTACATATAAAAATAGAAAGGTGTTCCAAGATATTGTGAAAAAAATTAAAAAGCCAGGTGTAATTCCTCACTGCTTTTACTTGAAGTTCAAAATATATGTTTATAAATGCCATAGGAAAGTTTCTGTTTTTGTTTTTTTGAGACAGAGTTTCGCTCTTTTTGCCCAGGCTGGAGTGCAATGGCGTGATCTTGGCTCACCGCAACCTCCGCCTCCCAGGTTCAACCTCCTGCCTCAGCCTCCCAAGTAGCTGGGATTACAGGCAACTGTCACCATGTCCGGCTAATTTGTTTTTTTTTTTTGTATTTTTAGTAGAGACGAGGTTTCACCATGTTGACCAGGATGGTCTCGATCTCTTGACCTTGTAATCCACCCGCCTCGGCCTCCCAAAGTGCTGGGATTACAGGCATGAGCCACCACTCCCGGCCATAGGAAAGTTTCTGAAGGGCATATGATTAACTGTAGAGTGGAACAGAGGTTAGGCTTGAGTTCTCATTTTATATTTTTTTGTACATTATTTGTGTTAACTTTTCTTTTTTTTTTTTTTTTTTTTTGAGACGGAGTCTCGCTCTGTCACCCAGGCTGGACTGCAGTGGCCGGATCTCAGCTCACTGCAAGCTCCGCCTCCCGGATTCACGCCATTCTCCGGCCTCAGCCTCCCGAGTAGCTGGGACTACAGGCGCCCGCCACCTCGCCCGGCTAGTTTTTTGTATTTCTTAATAGAGACGGGGTTTCACCGTGTTAGCCAGGATGGTCTCGATCTCCTGACCTCGTGATCCGCCCGTCTCGGCCTCCCAAAGTGCTGGGATTACAGGCTTGAGCCACCGCGCCCGGCCTATTTGTGTTAACTTTTCTAAGAGTATGTATTTGATCCGTAGTGAATTTATCATAATAAAATAAAAAGAGAAACCTAAGCAAGCTAACCACAAAGCTTTATTAAGCACTCTAGAAAGAGGGTGGTGGGCCGTAGTGGCTCACACCTGTAATCCCAGCACTTTGGGAGGCCGAGGCAGGCAGATCACGAGGTCAGGAGTTCGAGACCAGACTGACCGACATGGTGAAACCCCATCTCTACTAAAAATACAAAAATTAGCTGGGCATGGTGGCGCTTGCCTGTAATCCCAGCTACTCGGAAGGCTAAGGCAGGAGAATCACTTGATCCTGGGAGGCGGAGGTTGCAGTGAGCCGAGACTGCACCACTGCACTCCAGCCTGGGCAACAGCGAGACTCTGTCTCAAGAAAAAAAAAAAAAAAAAAAAAAGAAAGAGGGCAAAGGAGTTGCCTGGCATATCCCAAAGCTGTTTATGCAAAATAAGGTACATATAAAAATAGCCTCTGTCTTGACAAGTAAAAAAGGTCTTAAAAGCACATTAGGATGCACATTTCCCTTAATTTATAACAGGTATCTGCAGAAAAAAACATTTCTGAGGTCAGTCTCCAATGAATGGGATCCAACAAATGTACCCTTTAAAACATAAACACTAAAAAACTATTAGGTGCTCACTTTGACAGCATGTATACTAAAATTGAAACAATACAGAGAAGATTAGCATGACCCCTGCGTAAGGAAGAAGTGAAGTGTTCCATATCTTAATTAAAAATTATAAAATAAAAACTATTAGAATTAATAAATTCAGCAAGGGTATATTATTATAGTGAAAGATAAATAAGAGAAAACTTCATCTTGCTCATGGTTTGACCGATAGATTTCAATATGTAATGGAACAGGCTAGTGGATCTTTATCTTTTTTTTTTTTTGCTATAGATTTCATATAAATAATTTTTCCATTGAAAAGAGTATTATTTTACTGGGCATGGTGATTCACACCTGGTAATCCCAATAATATTCATTTAAATACAAACTCAATTTGTGTAGCAGCAACGGAAAAAAAAAAAACCCACCTTAAAACCAGGCTGATAATGTGGAGAAATGAAAAATGAGGCCGGGCGCTGTGGCTCACGCCTGTAATCCCAGCACTTTGGGAGGCCGAGGTGGGAGGATCACGAGGTCAGGAGATCGAGACATCCTGGTCAATACGGTGAAACCCCGTCTCTACTAAAAAAATACAAAAAACTAGCCGGGCGAGGTGGCGGGCGCCTGTAGTCCCAGCTACTCGGGAGGCTGAGGCAGGAGAATGGCGTGAACCCGGGAGGCGGAGCTTGCAGTGAGCCGAGATCCGGCCACTGCACTCCAGCCTGGGCGACAGAGCAAGACTCCGTCTCAAAAAAAAAAAAAAAAAAAAGAAAAATGAGAGTACAGGCCGGGTGCAGTGGCTCACACTTGTAATCCCAGCACTTTGGCAAGCCAAGGCAGGTGGATCACCTGAGGTCAGGAGTTCGAGACCAGCCTCACCAACATGGCAAAACCCTGTCTCTACTAAAAAATACAAAAATTAGCCAGGCGTGGTGGCAGGGGCCTGTAATCCCAGCTACTCAGGAGGCTGAGGCAGGGAGAATTGCTTGAACCTGGGAGATGGAGGTTGCAGTGAGCCTAGATCACACCATTATACTCCAGCCTGGGTGAGAGAGTGAGACTCTGGCTCAGGAAAAAAAAAAAAAAGAGTACAAACTAAGAGATCTCCCACTTTTGGAAATAAATAGTTACACAGTGAAAACATACTTGATACCATGTAAAATTAAGAAATGGATAAAATAGTAAATTTTATGTTATATATATTTTACCACAATTTAAAAAAAAGTTTAAGGCCGGGCGCAGTGGCTCACGCCTGTAATCCCAGCACTTTGGGAGGCCGAGGCGGGTGGATCACGAGGTCGGGAGTTTGAGACCAGCCTGACCAACATGGAGAAACCCCATCTCTACTAAAAATACAAAAATTAGCTGGGCCTGGTGGCACATGCCTATAATCCCAGCTACTAGGGAGGCTGAGGCAGAATTGCTTGAACCTGGGAGGCGGAGGTTGCGATGAGCCGAGATCGTGCCATTGCACTCCAGCCTGGGCAACAAGAGTGAAACTCCGCCTCAAAAAAAAAAAAAAAAAGTTTAAAAGCAAGATCCGTGGCTGGGTGTGGTGGCTCATGCCTGTAATCGTAACACTTTGGGAGGCTAAGGCAGGAGGATCACATGAGCCCACAAGCTTGAAACCAGCCTGGGCAACACAGGGAGACCCAGACTCTACAAAAAAAATAAAATAAAGAATTAGCCAGGTGTGGTGGCTCACACCTGCAGTCCCAGCTACTAGGGAAGCTGACGTGGGAGGATTCACTTGACTCAGGAAGGTGGAGACTCCAGTGAGCTGTGATTGCACTCCAGCCTGGACGATAGAATGAGACTCTCTCAAAAAAGATAGGGTCTAGGCTGGGTACAGTCGCTCACACCTGTAATCCCAGTACTTTGGGAGGCTGAGGTGGGCAGATCGTCTGATGTCAGGAGTTCGAGACCAGCCTGGCCAACATAGTGTAACCCCGTCTCTACTAAAAATACAAAAACTAGCCAGGCGCGGTGGTGCACACCTGTAATCCCAGCTACTCGGGAGGCTGAAGCAGGGAGAATCGCTTGAACTCGGGAGGTAAAGGAGATTGCAGTGAGCTGAGACTGCCACTGCACTCCAGCTTGGGCGACAGAGCAATATACTGTCTTAAAAAAAGAAAAAAGAAAAAAATAGACTCTATGTTCTTTTTTTTTTTTTTGGAGACAGAGTATTGCCCAGCCTGGAGTGCAGTGGTGTGATCTCTGCTCACTACAACCTCTGACTCCCAGGCCAGGCTCCAGCAATCCTCCCTCCTCAGCCTCCTAAGAAGCTGGGACTACAGATATGCATCACCACGCTCAGCTAAGCTTTTGTATTTTTTCTAGAGACATCGCTTCGCAATGTTGTCCAGGCTGGTCTCTAATTCCTCGGCTCAAGTGATCCACCAGCGTTGGCCTCCCAAAGTGCTGGAATTACAGGCATAAGCCACTGTGCCCAGTCGGAGATAAAGTCTTTTTAAAAAAATTTAGATAATTCACACACAATAAAATTCTCCATTTAAAAATATACAAGTCAGCCAGGCGCGGTGGCTCACCTGTAATCCCAGCACTCTGGGAGGCCGAGGCGGGTGGATCATAAGGTCAGGAGATCAAGACCACGGTGAAACCCCATCTCTACTAAAAATACAAAAAATTAGCTGGGCGCGGTGGTGGGCGCCTGTAGTCCCAGCTACTCAGGAGGCTGAGGCAGGAGAATGGCATGAACCCGGGAGGCGGAGCTTGCAGTGAGCCGAGAGAGCGCCACTGCACTTCAGCCTGGGGGACGGAGCGAGACTCCGTCTCAAAAAAAAAAAAAAAAAAAAATACAAGTCAGTGCTTTTGAGTATATTCTCAATAGGCTCCCCATTTTTTTGGTTACAATGTTTCTTCTCTCCTCTTAATTACATATTCCAGAGTCAGCAAAGTATCTCAGAAGGGCAATCTTATAAGACTAGATAAAAATATGTATATTTACTGGTACCAAAAATATTATTTACTCCTACGCCAAAAAAAAAAAAAAAAAAAAAAAATTCCTACCTTTGGTGCACCGAATCCTCATGACTGCCTCAAAGCCAATCTTCCGAGTAAGGTATCTCTGTAGTTCCTTCTGTAATTTCTGCACTTGGACTGGGTTGTGCTGATGATGGTAAGAGGGATAGTAATAGACACTACCTGCTGAATACCGAGAAATACAACCTGGAAGAGAAAACACACTGTTTCAAACTGTGCCATTAACTACTTCTACTACACCAAAGTAACTGCAGACATTGGAATCGATCTTTGTTGTTGTTGTTGTTGTTGTTGTTGTTGTTATTGAGACAGAGTCTCGCTTTGTCGCCCAGACTGGAGTGCAGTGGCCGGATCTCAGCTTACTGCAAGCTCCGCCTCCCGGGTTCACGCCATTCTCCTGCCTCAGCCTCCCGAGTAGCTGGGACTACAGACGCCCGCCACCTCGCCCAGCTAGGTTTTTGTATTTTTTAGTAGAGACGGGGTTTCACCGGGTTAGCCAGGATGGTCTCGATCTCCTGACCTTGTGATCAGCCCATCTCGGCCTCCCAAAGTGCTGGGATTACAGGCTTGAGCCACCGCGCCCGGCCAGGAATCAATCTTTCTTTAACTTTCCAAGGTAAACTACTGTCAGAAAGGATATTTCATTCCCTTTTTTTGAGACAGAGTCCCATTCTGTCACCCAGGTTGGGGTGCAGTAGTGATACCATGGGGTTCACTGCAGCCTTGACCTCCCCACCTCAAGCACTCTTCCCACCTCAGCCTTCCAAGTAGCTGGGACCACAGGTGTGTGCCACCATGCTGGCTAGTTTTTTATTTAAAATATATATATATATATAAAATTTATAAATACAGGGTCTTCCTATGTTGCCCAGGTTGGTCTCAAACTCCTGGGCTCAAATAATCCTCCTGCATAGGCCTCACAAATTGTTAGGATTACAGACATGAGCCATCATACCCTGCCTGCATTCCTTTAAATAGTAGCATAGAAATTGCTCTATTACTTAATGTTCAGACTAGAAGACTATAAGGTTTTTAATAGACTAAACTGACTGACTAACTTTCCCAAGGACATATATATTCTTTGACTTTGTCCTATATTTAGAAGACTATCATATAAGTACCATTTTGATATTCATTTAACAGGAAAAAAAAAAAAAGATTACAAAGAACTTACCCAGAGAAGCCAAGTCAGAATACTGTCCACTGAGAAGGAATAAGTCAACGGCTACTTGCTGACCAGAACAGTCCAAGGCTAATTTCTTATAGAAGTCAGTGGATGGTGTCAGGTGTATATCCTATTTATAATAAATTACAAAGAGACATTTAAAAAAATCATTACATTGTCATAAAATCTAAATACACATCTACATATATCATGATGTTAACAACAATTGCAATTATTTCTGGGCATTCTACGAAGTCCTTTTCCTGTGTGGTACTACTTGGTTTTTCATTAAGAAGCAAGTACTGCTTAGCAATTTTCTGTAAGTTCCAGCCAGGCGTGGTGGCTCACACCTGTAATCCTAGCACTTTGGGAAGCCGAGGTGGGTGGATTGCTTGAGCCCAGGAGTTTGAGACCATCCTGGGCAACATGGCTCTATTTATTTAAAAAAAATATATATATACACACACACACACACACACACACACACACACACACACA